>NC_048568.1:26437500-26600000 GCF_013265735.2 Oncorhynchus mykiss
TAGGTACATTTGTGCAAAGATTGTGCTTTTTTCAGCAATGTGCTTTTGTTAACCGTTTGGTGAAGCTGAAGTAGGCTGTGATTCGATGATAAATTAACAGGCACCACATTAATTATATGCAACGCAGGACAAGCTAGTTAACCTAGTAATATCATCAACCATGTGTAGTTAACTAGTGATTATGTGAAGATTGATTGTTTTTTAGAAGATAAGTTTAATGCTAGCTAGCAACTTACCTTGGCTCCTTGCAGCCACAAGGTTCTTTTGACGCTGCACTCGCGTAACAGGTGGTCAGCCTGCCACTCAGTCTCCTCGTGGAGTGCAATGTAATCGGCCATAATCGGCATCCAAAAAGGCAGATTGTTATGAAAACTTGAAATCGTCCCTAATTAATCGGCCATGCCGGTTAATCGGTTGACCTCTAGTGTGCACATAGACTGTCTTCTCTTGAGAGCCATGTCTGCCTACGGCGGCCTTTCTCAATAGCAAGGCTATGCTCACTGAGTCTGTACATAGTCAAAGATTTCCTTCATTTTGGGTCAGTCACGGTGGTCAGGTATTCTGCCACTGTGTACTCTCTGTTTAGGGCCAAATGTTTTGTTAATTCTTTCCAATGTGTCAAGTAATTATCTTTTTGTTTTCTCATAATTTGGTTGAGTGTAATTGTGTTGCTGTCCTGTGGCTCTGTGGGGTGTGTTTGTGTTTGTGAACAGAGCCTCAGGACCAGCTTGCTTAGGGGACTCTTCTCCAGATTCATCTCTCTGTAGGTGATGGCTTTGTTATGGAAGGTTTGGGAATCGCTTCCTTTTAGGTGGTTGTAGAATTGAATGGCTCTTTTATGGATTTTGATAATTAGTGGGTATCGGCCTAATTCTGCTCTGCATGTAATATTTTGTGTTTTACACTGCACACCATAAAGGGCAATCGGTTCAATAACTGATTCAAGTATTTTTAGCCAGATCCAAATTGGCGTGTCGAATTTTATGTTCCTTTTGATGGCATAGAAGTCCTCTCTCTCTCTCTCTCTCTCTCTCTCTCTGCAACACCTCAGGCTGTTGTTCTTCAGATCCAGCTGCTGCTACCCTGTCACATACACAATCACAATATAAACACCATACTACTCAGTCACAATAAACACAGTCACACACACCAAATTCACATACACATGATGCACTCACACACACAATCACACACAGCCTACCCCTGTCATACTCCCTTCAATCTTCCCCATGTTGTTGCATATCATTAAATGTCCTCAGCTATTTTAGATGATGTTTCCTCTTCCTCCCCCTGTCACAATCACGGCCTCTCGTCACCGAGGCCATCATGGTCCTTAGGAGAAAGAGGTGGAACCCTTCAAATGCTGCAGGTGACTTATGGAGAAACCAGTATGATGTTGTCAGGGCAGAATATGGCTCAGCTAGTGAGTTACCTCAGTACCTTTTGCTGGTGCAACTGACTAGCATGTGTATGAGAGTGAGTCAATGTGGCTATTTGTAGGTCTTGGGTGTGTGTGTCCGTGTGTGCGTGTGTGTGTGTGTGTGTGTGTGTGTGTGTGTGTGAGAGAGAGTGACTGTGTGTGTGTGTGTGTGTGTGTGTGTGTGTGTGTGTGTGTGTGTGTGTGTGTGTGTGTGTGTGTGTGTGTGTGTGTGTGTGAGAGAGAGTGACTGTGTGTGTGTGTGTGTGTGTGTGTGTGTGTGTGTGTGTGTGTGTGTGTGTGTGTGTGTGTGTGTGTGTGTGTGTGTGTGTGTGTGTGTGCGTGTGTGTGTGTGAGAGAGAGTGACTGTGTGTGTGTGTGTGTGTGTGTGTGTGTGTTTGGTCATTCATTTCCTCATCATAGGGGATTTGAAGTGATAATTTCCTCCTTCCGATTTAATTTCTCCTGGTCAAGGGTGAAGACAGGAGGAAATGAAAGACAAATGAAAAGATAAAGAGAGAGTTCAAACTTGACTGATCAGAGTGCATCCCCCATCAGCCTTCGCTGGTCCACAAGGCTCTGAGCAGACCTTAGATCAGTGTCTGGGGGTAACTGTGCTTTCCTCCTGCAGGGATGATGGTAAGGAGGGGCTGAAGTTCTACACCAACCCCTCCTACTTCTTTGACCTGTGGAGAGAGAAGATGCTGCAGGACACAGAGGACAAGAGGAAGGAGAAGAGGAAACAGAAGGTAATGAAGGGCAGCCATTGGCCCGTCTCCAGCATCCTGTCTACATATTGGTGGATTCAGCGTGGTGTCGTTAGCCCATTGGTCCTTAACTGAGGGGCTGTGTCACCAAGTGGCTTTCTGACCCTAACTAATTTCAGAACAGCTCTCCATATCGTAAGCATAATCTCAGCCATTATGAGCGCAGTAGTGGAACTTTTCTTGGATCAGAATTGCCAGTATTATTAACATCTAGAGCTACAGATGATATATGTGATGAAGGACATAACACTGTAGTCTATGGTCAGTGATTCACACACACACACACACACACACTGGTCGATATGGGTCAGTGGGGTGGGGAAAGATGAGGTGAGCATAAATCACTGATTATACAGAATGACCACAGTACATATCGACCCATGGCGTACTCTACACACACACACACACACACACACACACACATTAAAGCATAGATTCACGAACACACACACACATTAAAGCATAGATTCACGAACACACACACACACATTAAAGCATAGATTCACGAACACACACACACACAAACACACACACATTAAAGCATAGATTCACGAACACACACACACACAAACACACACACATTAAAGCATAGATTCACGAACACACACACACACAAACACACACACATTAAAGCATAGATTCACGAACACACACACACACACACACACACACACACACAGGGAACCATTAGCTATGTATCTGTAATAGATGAGCATCAGGGAGGGGAGGATACAGGGTGGTTCTCTGTTGTCTAGTTATTTACTCTAATTAATGGTTGGCTCTGCCCTCTCTCTGCCCCCACTCCTCATGAGGGAGCCTTTGTTTATCCTTAGAGAGACACACTCACATTTCCATACACCCACATACTGTACACACAGCTGATCTCATGTGGGGCCCTTCATAAATACACATTTACTATACTGTATACACACATACACGTACACACAAATGCTCTCATGAGGAGGAACGCTGTGCATCCTCAGAAACACACACACACACACAAGCATGAGGGAGCCTTTGTATATTGTCCGAGATCTCCTTCCGTCTCTCACACAAACCCTAAATTACTGAGCAGTCAGCCCCTGTGCAGAAGGAGGGGTCTCCTGCCCCGAGCCCCAGGGGCTCCCTATGACGCTAATCAGCACCAGCTTGAGAGGCGGGCCATAGCCCTCAGTTCCCCATACCATTCAATCAGAGGCCAATGTGGTTAGATTTACAAACACAACCAGTCAATGAGGTAGAAGCTTCCACAAGGAACCCTGCCAGAGGTTTGGGATATAGAAGTTGAGGTTTGGGTTTTCATGGTGGTGATAAATGGTTCAGTCACAAGGCTCACAGTCAGGGAACAGGGGACAGTTACAGTAGTCAGGGGACAGGGGACAAGTACAGTAGTCAGGGGACAGTTACAGTAGTCAGGGGACAGGGGACAGTTACAGTAGTCAGGGGACAGTTACAGTAGTCAGGGAACAGGGGACAGTAATCAGGGGACAGTTACAGTAGTCAGGAGACAGGGGACAGTTACAGTAGTCAGGGGACAGGGGATAGTTACAGTAGTCAGGGTACAGTTACAGTAGTCAGGGGACAGTTACAGTAGTCAGGGGACAGTTACAGTAGTCAGGGAACAGGGGACAGTTACAGTAGTCAGGGAACAGGGGACAGTTACAGTAGTCAGGGGACAGTTACAGTAGTCAGGGAACAGGGAATAGTTACAGTAGTCAGGGGACAGTTACAGTAGTCAGGGGACAGTTACAGTAATCAGGGGACAGTTACAGTAGTCAGGGGACAGGGGATAGTTACAGTAGTCAGGGGACAGTTACAGTAGTCAGGGAACAGGGGACAGTTACAGTAGTCAGGGGACAGTTACAGTAATCAGGGGACAGTTACAGTAGTCAGGGGACAGGGGATAGTTACAGTAGTCAGGGAACAGGGGACAGTTTCAGTAGTCAGGGAACAGGGGACAGTTACAGTAGTCAGGGGACAGTTACAGTAGTCAGGGAACAGGGGACAGTTACAGTAGTCAGGGGACAGTTACAGTAGTCAGGGAACAGGGGACAGTTACAGTAGTCAGGGGACAGTTACAGTAGTCAGGGAACAGGGGATAGTTACAGTAGTCAGGGGACAATTACAGTAGTCAGGGGACAGTTACAGTAGTCAGGGGACAGGGGATAGTTACAGTAGTCAGGGGACAGTTACAATAGTCAGGGGACAGTTACAGTAGTCAGGGAACAGGGGACAGTTACAGTAGTCAGGGGACAGTTACAGTAATCAGGGAACAGTTACAGTAGTCAGGGGACAGGGGATCGTTACAGTAGTCAGGGGACAGTTACAGTAGTCAGGGAACAGTTACAGTAGACAGGGGACAGTTACAGTAGTCAGCGGACAGTTACAGTAGTCAGGGGACAGGGGACAGTTACAGTAGTCAGGGGACAGTTACAGTAGTCAGGCAACAGGGTATAGTTACAGTAGTCAGGGGAAAGTTACAGTAGTCAGGGAACAGGGGACAGTTACAGTAGTCAGGGGACAGTTACAGTAGTCAGGGGACAGGGGATAGTTACAGTAGTCAGGGGACAGTTACAGATGTCAGGGAACAGGGGACAGTTACAGTAGTCAGGGGACAGGGGACAGTTACAGTAGTCAGGGAACAGGGGACAGTAGACAGTAGACAGAGGCACGTTACAGTAGTCAGGGGACAGTTACAGTAGTCAGCGGACAGTTACAGTAGTCAGGGGACAGGGGACAGTTACAGTAGTCAGGGGACAGTTACAGTAGTCAGGGGACATCGGATAGTTACAGTAGTCAGGGGACAGTTACAGTAGTCAGGGGACAGGGGATAGTTACAGTAGTCAGGAGACAGTTACAGTAGTCAGGGAACAGGGAACAGTTACAGTAGTCAGGGGACAGTTACAGTAGTCAGGGGACAGGGGATAGTTACAGTAGTCAGGGGACAGTTACAGTTATCAGGGAACAGGGGACAGTGACAGTAGTCAGGGGACAGTTACAGTAGACAGAGGACAGTTACAGTAGTCAGGCAACAGGGTATAGTTACAGTAGTCAGGGGACAGTTACAGTAGTCAGGGGACAGTTACAGTAGTCAGGGAACAGGGGATAGTTACAGTAGTCAGGGACAGTTACAGTAGTCAGGGGACAGTTACAGTAGTCAGGGAACAGGGGACAGTTACAGTAGTCAGGGAACAGTTACAGTAGTCAGGGAACAGGGGACAGTTACAGTAGTCAGGGGACAGTTACAGTAATCAGGGAACAGGGGATAGTTACAGTAGTCAGGGGACAGTTACAGTAGTCAGGGGACAGTTACCGTAGTCAGGGGACAGTTACAGTAGTCAGGGAACAGGGGACCATTACAGTAGTCAGGGGACAGTTACAGTAGTCAGGGGACCGTTACAGTAGTCAGGGGACAGTTACAATAGTCAGGGGACAGTTGCAGTAGTCAGGGGACAGTTGCAGTAGTCAGGGGACAGTTACAGTAGTCAGGGAACAGTTACAGTAGTCAGGGGACAGTTACAGTAGTCAGGGAACGGGGGACAGTTACAGTAGTCAGGGGACAGTTACAATAGTCAGGGGACAGTTGCAGTAGTCAGGGGACAGTTACAGTAGTCAGGGGACAATTACAGTAGTCAGGGGATAGTTATCGTAGTCAGAAAACACAAACAGTTACAGTAGTCAGGGAACACAAACAGTTACAGTAGTCAGGGAACAGTTACAGTAGTCAGGGGATAGTTACCATAGTCAGGGAATACAAACAGTTACAGTAGTCAGGGAACAGGGGACAGTTACAGTAGTCAGGGGACAGTTACAGTAGTCAGGGGATAGTTACCGTAGTCAGGGAACACAAACAGTTACAGTAGTTAGGGAACACAAACAGTTACCGTAGTCAGGGGACAGGGGACAGTTACAGTAGTCAGGGGACAGTTACAGTAGTCAGGGGACAGTTACAGTCACACCACTGTGTGTTTAGAAAAGACAGAGGACACAGAATATATAGAAGATGTATTTCACAGAATACTAGGCAATCGGCCTATATATACAGTATTCAATAGACCTTGTTTTGTGTAGACAGGGTATTGAGTTGGGATGGTGGGGGAGTTGGGGCCAGATCCCAGTCTAATAAAAGGCTTAACTCAGTGGGGTTATAAAGCCCTATTCATTTCCCCTGCACCACAATACACTGGCAGCCATTACAGTACAGAGTACAGAGCCCTTACAGATAGCCAGGTGAGGGAGATTTCTGGGGTCTACACACAAATAGTTCTGGTTTGGGTTCAGATACATTATGAGATACAGGCATACAAGTACAGGATGGTGGAATAAGAGACGACTGTGTTTCTGGCATGGACATTATGGAGCTATGTGAGTGGATAGACATATCCTTGGCTAGAGAAAGTGAGTGAGAGAGAAAGAAAGAAAGAAAGAACAGAGAAAGAGAGAGAGAAAGAACAGAGAAAGAGAGGGAGAGAGTGTACAAGCATCTCTACAACAGATCAGGGCACTTTTTTCTGGAACAAACTGGTTTTATAAACTACCAACATGCAGGGACTGGATTTGCCCCGATTGCCAACTCCCCACAATGTACTCCCATCCCCCCTTCAACACAATATTACTGGTCAGGTTCCCTACCCATGCTCTAACCCCTCTCCCTCTCTCCTTCCCTTCGTCCTCTCCCCTGTTCTCATCCCGTCTCTATTGTCTCTGACTGTGTGCAGCTGGAAATGCCTTTTCATTTGTGGCCAGAGGGCCTTATAAGAGTCCCCTCCCCCCCAGAGGTAAGGCTGACCCCCCAGACCCTGTCATGGGACCCTCAGGTTATCCTGCTGCCCCCCTACCTAAGGCATTTGCCCTGCATCAAAGCAGTGGACTGGCCCCCACTAACTCTGCTGCTAACCCCTCCTACTTACCTACCTACTACTTACCTACCTACTACTTACCTACCTCTTACTTACCTACCTCCTACTTACCTATCTACTACTTACCTACCTACTACTTACCTACCTCCTACTTACCTACCTCCTACTTACCTACCTACTACTTACCTGGAAACCCTTGTTAATCACCTCCCTAACTACAAAACACTTCTGAGACAATCGCTGGCTGGCCGGATTGTAACCTCCTAGGTTAGCATGCAGCCCTCCCTCCACCTGCTGCCCACTAACACAGACCCCTCCCTCCACCTGCTGCCCACTAACACAGACCCCCTCCCTCCACCTGCTGCCCACTAACACAGACCTCCTCCCTCCACCTGCTGCCCACTAACACAGACTCCCTCCCTCCACCTGCTGCCCACTAACACAGACCCCTCCCTCCACCTGCTGCCCACTAACACAGACACCCTCCCTTCACCTGCTGCCCACTTCCCACTAACACAGACCCCCTCCCTTCACCTGCTGCCCACTTCCCACTAACACAGACCCCTCCCTCCAATTGCTGCCCACTAACACAGACTACCTTCCTCCACCTGCTGCCCACTAACACAGACTCCCTCCCTCCACCTGCTGCCCACTAACACAGACTCCCTCCCTCCACCTGCTGCCCACTAACACAGACCCCTCCCTCCACCTGCTGCCCACTAACACAGACACCCTCCCTCCACCTGCTGCCCATTAACATAGACCACCTTCCTCCACCTGCTGCCCACTAACACAGACCCCTTCCCTTCACCTGCTGCCCACTAACACAAACCCCCTCCCTCCACCTGCTGCCCACTAACACAGACCCCCTCCCTCCACATGCTGCCCACTAACACAGACCACCTTCCTCCAACTGCTGCCCACTAACACAGACTACCTTCCTCCACATGCTGCCCACTAACACAGACTACCTCCCTCCACATGCTGCCCACTAACACAGACCCCCTCCCTCCACATGCTGCCCACTAACACAGACCACCTTCCTCCAACTGCTGCCCACTAACACAGACTACCTTCCTCCACATGCTGCCCACTAACACAGACTACCTCCCTCCACATGCTGCCCACTAACACAGACCACCTTCCTCCAACTGCTGCCCACTAACACAGACCACCTTCCTCCACCTGCTGCCCACTAACACAGACTACCTTCCTCCACCTACTGCCCACTAACACAGACTACCTTCCTCCACCTGCTGCCCACTAACACAGACCCCCTCCCTCCACATGCTGCCCACTAACACAGACCACCTCCCTCCACCTGCTGCTCACTAACACAGACCCCCTCCCTCCACCTGCTGCCCACTAACACAGACCCCCTCCACTAACTAGCAGGATGGTTGTGATCTGATATTTCTCCCTGTACTTCACATGTAAGAGGTTCAGTACTTTAGTACTACTATGTACTTGGTAATTCAAATTAGGGGTGAAAGTAAGGTGGTCTGGTACAAGGTACCGGTAAAATAAATAGTGAGGGTATGCCGTACCGGTAAAATAAATAGTGAGGGTACGCCGTACCGGTAAAATAAATAGTGGGGGTATGCCGTACCGGTAAAATAAATAGTGGGGGTACGCCGTACCGGTAAAATAAATAGTGAGGGTATGCCGTACCGGTAAAATAAATAGTGAGGGTACGCCGTACCGGTAAAATAAATAGTGGGGGTACGCCGTACCGGTAAAATAAATAGTGGGGGTACGCCGTACCGGTAAAATAAATAGTGAGGGTACGCCGTACCGGTAAAATAAATAGTGAGGGTACGCCGTACCGGTAAAATAAATAGTGAGGGTACGCCGTACCGGTAAAATAAATAGTGGGGGTACGCCGTACCGGTAAAATAAATAGTGGGGGTACGCCGTACCGGTAAAAT
The DNA here is from genome assembly GCF_013265735.2 of Oncorhynchus mykiss. NCBI lineage: Eukaryota > Metazoa > Chordata > Actinopteri > Salmoniformes > Salmonidae > Oncorhynchus > Oncorhynchus mykiss. The sequence continues at coordinate 26,446,472 of NC_048568.1, forward strand.
AAATAGTGAGGGTATGCCGTACCGGTAAAATAAATAGTGAGGGTACGCCGTACCGGTAAAATAAATAGTGGGGGTATGCCGTACCGGTAAAATAAATAGTGAGGGTATGCCGTACCGGTAAAATAAATAGTGAGGGTACGCCGTACCGGTAAAATAAATAGTGAGGGTACGCCGTACCGGTAAAATAAATAGTGGGGGTACGCCGTACCGGTAAAATAAATAGTGAGGGTACGCGTACCGGTAAAATAAATAGTGAGGGTACGCCGTACCGGTAAAATAAATAGTGGGGGTACGCCGTACCGGTAAAATAAATAGTGGGGGTACGCCGTACCGGTAAAATAAATAGTGGGGGTACGCCGTACCGGTAAAACATGAGCCTATCACAATAATGAAAACAAAATATCAAGAAAACTGCATGTCAGAGGCATGGAAAAGAGAGAATGGACATGAACACCGGTGGTAAAGCCAACGCTCCAAAATACTATGTGGTTCGGCGAGAACACTGACATTTTTCCAAGGCAGAGATGAGTGGCCGAAACCGAGACACGCGGACAGCAGTGGACACATACATTCTATCCTAATGACATTCACCAAGTGTCATTACACTTTTTGGTGTGTTGTGTAGAAGAGGTCCCTTTCCATTCACCACTGTTTAGAGGTTGGAGATATGTTGTGAGTAGATGAACATGCGTGGTAGTAAAGGAGCCCATTGAAGTGATTGTTTGACAATCAGATGAAGACATCATGACTGGTTGAGGTATGCCAAGGTAAAAGTTCATACATTTTAAAAGTTAAATCACAAATGTTTAAGACTCACAGAGATCCTATTGAATTAGTAGGGATTCTATATGTAGTTCTATGATGAGGCCATCAAATGACATAGAAGGTCCTGTATCAGAATAAATTAATTCTACTTTCACCCCTGATTAGTATACAATCTCCATGACAATGACCAAATGATGGTTAGGTAACTGTACCAGGTCCCTCCCTCCCACCCCCAGACTCCCAGGCTGGGTTAGGACCTGCATGGGGGAGTAGAGAGAGCAGTGGCGGTGGCATTATGCTGAGTCTGTCACACACACACACTGTATACACATACACACACACACACTGTATATACACACACACACAACAAGACACACTCCTGTGTGCCGCTGGCACATTCAGATGGAGGATGACTGCATGGGTTAGTCATACAGGGTCCTGAAATTAGCCACATTTATAACAGTAATTACACATGCAGAACCCACACACACACTCAAACATGAACACACACACACACTCAAACACGAACACACACTCACAGCGACCCACACACTCATCACTCATAACCATTTTAACTGATTAAGGAAAGGCTTGCGAGTACAATAAACCTTCAGGTCCATTCCATATTCTCTGGTGTGTGTGTGTGTGTGTGTGTGTGTGTGTGTGTGTGTGTCCTTCTCTCCACCCGTGCTTCCTCAGCGTAATGGCCTGTGATTAATCGTGGCTAATCAATATGCATTACTGTTAGGATTCATGATGTTCCCTTCACTCTGCTGTGTGACTACTGTCTGCCCTGGGCATCACAGGGACGGGTTGGGGGCGGGGTCAACTACAGCTAGCTAAACACAAACACAGGCTGACAACCGCCCAATCCACGTCTCGTCAAATCACTACCCACCCCTCTGTCACACGCCCGCCTGATCACCTGAGCATGTGTCACGGAAACAAATGTCGCGTCTCTGGCATCATTAAAAGTGAAGACTGTTATTTATCAAATCAATTCTCTGTAAATATTATTACGTGATTAGACTAATCATGTAAATTGAATTAACTAGGAAGTCGGGGCACCATGGAAAATCTTCAGATTACAAAGTTATCATTTTCCGAATATAACTCTTCAGATATTTTAATATCTGATCAATTAGTCTTCTAATTAATGAATTATTCTTTACCTCACATCAGTCTCATTCCAAACGTCGTAAATTGATAGCTATCTGCATGAACCCAGCCTAAACTATGAATCATCCATACACTATTGGCTTAATAATTTATTTACTAACTAACTAAATAATCACAGAAATGCATAAACAAACAAACAGTAGATATTGGTAGGGAAGATCCCCTAGTGGGTTAAGCCGATATGACGGCTTGGTGGACAAAGGGAAGGGGCTGTGGACTGAGAAAGAGCGGGAAAGACAAAATGGATCACTACACACTGGATAATTATATTGTTTGAAATGCTAATCCTTTGCACATGAACGCTCGCTCATTCGGGAATAATTCAAATCAATATATTTACGCCCATATGTCGTTGTTGTCTTCTCTGTTGGAATCGTTGGTCCGTCTGCGGGAGAGTCAGTTGGTTACTCATGAGAGAGTCTCTGGTTACTCATGGTGGTAGCTCTATCGGCGGCTCCTGATAGTGTCTGTTGTCATGGATACGTCAGGCGTCCATTGTTCTTAAAGTAGATGTTTCGGCGGTTGTCGGTATTTGCATCTCAGGTTTACATAATTTCTAGCTGTAGACTTGTAATTAGTATCTAAGATTTGCTCTTATTTTGTAGGGATCGATAGTCTCAGAGTTTAACCATTTTCAGCCGTGTAGCCAATGCTCCACGTTGCATAGTTTTCTAGTTTTGGTAGTCAAACCTGTGCCACCTCAGCTTACACCGAGATATGCGTGGTCTGGTGAGGATTTCCTCAGGAGGGGTTTTTATTCAATAGAAAAGGGCGGTTCCATGACGCCAGATCATGTCTGTGCTCACGGGGGCGTGGCCGCTGACTAGTGAAACTTTACAGGGAATTAAATTCCCTCAAATTAAAAATGTTAACATCACATTGTCTAATTTCACAAATAGTTTCATCTTTACTCATTCATTTTATACAAGAATTAGATGCAAACCCCATAATTGAGAAATGTACACATTCAGAGATATAGTTATGTGTGTTTCATGTCCTTCGTGAGGTCACCAAATGAAACACACTCAACATAACTGCCCCTTAAGTGTCCACGGACCATTCCCACACTCTCAAAGGTGGAAATATTGTTTAAAAGTCCCATTTTGGGACTTTGGGATTTAGTTTGGCCAAGTGAAATCCCTTGTTCTCTCTCTGCATGACCAGGGGGAGAGAGTCTCCGCCAGGAATTTATGGCCTGAGATAACAGTGAGAGAGGGGGAAGCCACGATCTACACCCAGAAAGAGCCACGTCATGACACAAACTAACAACACAACACGTTATCTACTTGAGTTAGATTAGAGCTATACTAACAGGAATGTTGATTGATCAAACAATCGACAAAACAATATTTTTCACTTGATTGGCTTGATGATGGTTTAGACTTGGGAGAGGGCTCTGTATGTTTCAATATGTCTCTGAATGGGGGGCTCTGTAGGGTTATGTAGTAGGGAATAGATTGAGAGGAGATAAATTTGCCTACTTAGCATAATTATTTGAGGCCGATGCTTTGCTGCCTCTTAACGAAAGTGTTTGACCAAATTGCTGAGATTTCTGCTGCATAGCAACAGTCTAGGAACACCAACTGTCTTTTTCTGTCTTGGATGTTGCCTGTAAGCTAGCTAGGTGGTTTTGTTTTAAACGGACTGTGAATGATGACTCCCTCTTGTTCTTTTGCCGCTTGCTTTGTGCTTCCTTCTGGCGCTAACCGTGTTGTGCTAACCGTGTTGTGCTAACCGTGTTGTGCTAACTGTGTTGTGCTAACCGTGTTGTGCTAACTGTGTTGTGCTAACTGTGTTGTGCTAACCGTGTTGTGCTAACCGTGTTGTGCTACCTGTGTTGTGCTAACTGTGTTGTGCTAACTGTGTTGTGCTAACTGTGTTGTGCTAACCGTGTTGTGCTAACCGTGTTGTGCTAACCGTGTTGTGCTAACCGTGTTGTGCTAACCGTGTTGTGCTAACTGTGTTGTGCCAAACACTCTGTCATGTTTTGTCACTGTGTGTTCTTGTCAGACTGCGCTGTGTTGTGAGTGGCGTGCTTTGTGCTTTTTGTGTGTTCAAATAAGCTCTTTTCTTTTATGACGATTTCTTTGTCTTTGTATGTCTGAACAGCTCTGTTGTCTTTGAGTGAGTGTTTGTTTGGAGCTGTGTGTGTGTGTGTGCGCTCCAGTCCACTGTTTATTTGCTTTGTAAGTGGCGCATGCACTATGTTAAATTGTATGACTTGCGCTCTGCCGCTGTGTGTGACTACTGTCAGTCCAGCTGTGTCACGTCATTTTGTGTTGAAGAGAGTTTTGCTTCCTGGTGTGATTCACTGCCCTGCCGCTGTCCTGTTCTTGCAGCTCTCAACAGCCAGCGGTGTTGCGTTCCAGTGCTCTGTGTGGTGTTCATTGGTTCCCTCTGGTGCTTCTCTTGTCGTTTTGTTCTTGTAGTTGCAGGACCCCCACCTGTATGATCAGGTCTATAGGTACTTAGACCTCCCAGGACAGGTATGTGATCTCATTACAAACCATGTGTCTTTTTACAGCTCATCGTCCCTAGGACAATATTTAGACATGTTATAATGCATTATGAAGACCTAATTTCACGTTCCCACTGCTGTAGGTATGGGAACTAAGAATTCTGTTGTGTATTTTGGCAAAAATGATTTAATTAGTAAAGTACAGTTCAATTCGTTGTACTATTATTTGGACATGATCTTTCTTTTAATTTTGGTGTATAGTAGACACCATGTTTCTTGTAGTACTATACATTCAACATGCCCTGTAATGTCCAACTCATTCAACTAAAATGTCAGCTACAGCTTTCCTTGTTCCCAGACTTCACATAGCAGTGTGGTATTCCTCACCTACACTATGTTCTGCCTTACACTTGTTCTGTGTTGTGCTCTGTTGTGCTCACACCTTCTGTGTGTCCCGTTTTATATATGTGTAGACTGAGCATCCTACTCTATGTCTATGTAAACATTCCATATGGCTTAGTATCCAATGAAAATGAGAGAGTCACTATGACATCAGCTACTGTGCAAAGCCAAGAGCAGAGATACGTTTTGCTTATGAGGCTTTATGGGATTGTGTTTGTGTTTTGGTTTTACTATCCTTGTGGGGACCAGAAGTCCTAATAAGGATAGTGAAACAAGAAACATTCAGATAAGTGGGGACATTCCTTTATTTTTAAATATTATTTAACTAGGCAAGTCAGTTAAGAACAAATTATTATTTACAATGACAGCCTACCACGGCCAAACCTGGGCCAATTGTGCGGTTGTGATACAGCCTGGAATCGAACCAGGGTCTGTAGTGATGCCTCTAGCACTGAGATGCAGTGCCTTAGACCGCTGCGCCACTCAGGAGCCGGTCCCCACAAGGAAAAAGGCTATTTTTGGTTTAAGGGTTAGTTTTAGTCTTAGGGTTACAATTAGGGTTAGAAGTTAGGGTTAAAGTTAGGAGTTAAGGTTAGGTTAAGGGGAAAATAGGATTTGGAATGGTAATAAATGTTTTGGTCTCCACAAGGATAGTAACACAAATGTGTGTGTAGGTGTGTGTGTGTGTGTGTGTAGGTGTGTGTGTGTGTGTGTGTGTGTGTGTGTGTACCAAACTTTGTTAGTCCCGATCCAATCAATGTGAAGACAGGAGTGAACCGACTGTTGACTCTCTCTATTAAATCTTTCTTCTCTCTGTTGCCTCCTGTCTTTGCACTCAGTTCTGCTCTCTGTCTCTCTTTAAATGTTAAATAAAAACATAGCTCTTCCCTCTACTTGTAATCAAAGCAGTTTAAATGTGTGTGAAGGGAACTTCAATGAAGTGCTGTGTTTGTCTGATAGTTCTGTACAGATGAAGACCCTAGTCTCTCTCTCTTTGTCTGTCTCTCTCTCTTGCCTCTTTCCTTTCTTCGTTCTTCCAACCCCCCTCCCTCTTCTCTCTCTCCTCCCCCCTCTCCTCCTACCTTCCTCCCTCTATCCCCTCGTTCTCCAGGTTAGGGGAAACGACCGTACTCTGGAGACTGAGAAGATCCCGCGGGCGCCTCACGACCGGAAGAAGGAGTGGCAGAAACTGGCGCTCGGGGCGGAGCTAGCTGAGGACGACCCTGAAGAGGCCCTGAAACACAGAGAGCCTAATGGCTCCGCTCCCTACCACGACAGGTCTGGGTGAGTGTGTGTGTGAGTGTGAGTGTGTGTGCGTGTACGTGTGCGTGTTTCTCTGTATATGGAGCATTGGGGAACGCTATTAAACCCCAATGTTACTCTATATGGAGAATTTGTGTCACGTCCCAATTCCCCGTCTCCCTTATTTTTTTACATTTTATTTAATTAACCAGGAGACTCAGAGTCTCTTTTTCAAGGGAGACCTGGCCAAGAAAGCAGCAACAAACAACACATTACAGAATTAAAACATACAACAATACAATACAACATGATCCAGCCTAAAAATAGCATTTACACTCCTCTGTAACAGAGTCTCACATCAATATTTTAAATGCATTCAGTGGCACTAACATATCTAGAAGCATCGATTGTAGATTATTCCATGCCTCTGGTGCACAAGAAGAGAAGGCAGTCTTGCCTAATACTGTGAATGTCCTGGGGACTTTAAGTAGCAACCACCTAGCAGACCAGGTATGGTAACTGCTGGTGGTGAAGGAGACCAGACTACAGAGGTAAAGAGGGAGTTTACTCAAAAGGGCTTTGTAGATGAACACATACAAATGTAGCTTTCTGAGCATATAAAGTGAGGTCCAATCTACCATTTGGTACAATGTGCAATGGTGGGTGAGTGACTTGGCATTTGTAATAGAGTTCCTTGAGCACTTGTGTAACACTTTAATGCTTCCCCTTTCTCTATATCAAACACTATCAATCAATCAATCAATCAAATGTATTTATGAAACCCTTTTTATATCAGCCAATGTCACAAAGTGCTGTACAGAAACCCAGCCTAAAACCCCAAACAGCAAGCAATGCTGATGTAGAAGCACGGTGGCTAGGAAAAACTCCCTAGAAAGACCGGAACCTAGGAAAAAACCTAGAGAGGAACCAGGCTCTGAGGGGTGGCCAGTCCTCTTCTGGCTGTGCCAGGTGGAGATTAAAACAGAACATGGCCAAGATGTTCAAACGTTCATAGATGACCAGTAGGGTCAGATAATAATAATCACAGTGGTTGTCGAGGGTGCAACAGATCAGCACCTCAGGATTAAATGTCAGTTGGCTTTTCATAGCCGAACATTCAGAGTTAGAGACAGCAAATGCGGTAAAGAGAGAGAGTCGGAAAAACAGCAGTTCCAGGACAAGGTAGCACGTCCAGTGATCAGTGAACAAGGATCGGGAGACACTGTGGCCCCATCCGACGATACCCCCGGACAGGGCCAACCAGGCATGATATAACCCCGCCCACTTTGCCAATGCACAGCCCCCCCCAACTACCCTGAGACAAGGCTGATTATAGCCCACAAAGATCTAACGCTTCCCCTTTCTCTATATCAAACACTACCCTGTCATGTGTAACACTCTAACACTTCCCCTTTCTCTATATCAAACACTACCCTGTCATGTGTAACACTCTAACACTTCCCCTTTCTCTATATCAAACACTACCCTGTCATGTGTAACACTCTAACACTTCCCCTTTCTCTATATCAAACACTACCCTGTCATGTGTAACACTCTAACACTTCCCCTTTCTCTATATCAAACACTACCCTGTCATGTGTAACACTCTAACACTTCCCCTTTCTCTATATCAAACACTACCCTGTCATGTGTAACACTCTAACACTTCCCCTTTCTCTATATCAAACACTACCCTGACATGTGTAACACTCTAACACTTCCCCTTTCTCTATATCAAACACTACCCTGTCATGTGTAACACTCTAACACTTCCCCTTTCTCTATATCAAACACTACCCTGTCATGTGTAACACTCTAACACTTCCCCTTTCTCTATATCAAACACTACCCTGTCATGTGTAACACTCTAACACTTCCCCTTTCTCTATATCAAACACTACCCTGTCATGTGTAACACTCTAACACTTCCCCTTTCTCTATATCAAACACTACCCTGTCATGTGTAACACTCTAACACTTCCCCTTTCTCTATATCAAACACTACCCTGTCATGTGTAACACTCTAACACTTCCCCTTTCTCTATATCAAACACTACCCTGTCATGTGTAACACTCTAACACTTCCCCTTTCTCGATATCAAACACTACCCTGTCATGTGTAACACTCTAACACTTCCCCTTTCTCTATATCAAACACTACCCTGTCATGTGTAAAATATGCATTTCAATGCATTTCAATTAACAAGTGTGGCTTGTTAATTTGTGGAATTTCTTTCCTTCTTAATGCATTTGAGCCAATCAGTTGTGTTGAGACAAGGTAGGGATGGTATATAGAAGATAGCCCTATTTGGTAAAATACCAAGTCCATATTATGGCAAGAACAGCTCAGATAAGCAAAGAAAAATGACAGTCCATCATTTCTTTACTACATGAAGGTCAGTCAATTCAGAAAATGTCAAGAACTTTGAAAGTTTCTTTAAGTGCAGTCGCAAAAACCATCAAGCGCTATGGTGAAACTGGCTCTCCACCACAGGAAAGGAAGACCCAGATTTACCTCATTAGAGTTACCAGCCTCAGAAATTGCAGCCTAAATAAATGCTTCACAGAGTTCAAGTAACAGATACATTTAATATCAGAGGAGACTGCATGAATCAGGCCTTCATGGTCGAATTCCTGCAAAGAAACCACTACTAAAGGACACCAATAAGAAGAAGAGACTTGCTTGGGCCAAGAAACACGAGCAATGGACATTAGACTCATCTGACCTTTGATCTGATGAGTCCAAATTGGAGATTTTTGGTTCCAACCGCTATGTCTTTGTGAGACGCAGAGTAGGTGAACGGATGATCTCCGCATGTGTGGCTCCCACTGTGAAGCATGGAGGAGGAGGTGTGATGGTGTGGGGGTGCTTTGCTGGTGGCACTGTCTGTGATTTATTTAGAATTCAAGGCACACTTCACCAGCATGGCTACCACAGCATTCTGCAATGATACGCCATCCCATCTGGTTTGCGCTTAGTGGGACATTCATTTGTTTTTCAACAGGACAATGACTCAAGACACACCTTCAGGCTGTGTAAGGGCTATTTGACCAAGAAGGAGAGTGATGGAGTGCTGCATCAGATGACCTGGCCTCCACAATCACCCGACCTCAACCCAATTGAGATGGTTTGGGATGAGTTGGACCACAGATTGAAGAAAAAGCAGCCAACAATTACTCCGCATATGTGGAAACTCCTTCAAGGCTATTGGAAAAGCATTCCTTGTGAAGCTTGTTGAGAGAATGCCAAGAGTGTGCAAAGCTGTCTACATGATTCCATACGTGTTATTTCCTAGTTTTGATGTCTTCACTATTGTAGAAAATAGTCAAAATAAATTGAGTAGGTGTGTCCAAACTTTTGACTGGTACTGTATATGGAGGGGATCTGTAACGCTAATGCCCCCCCCCCCTCCCCCCTCTCAGAGCTCCTAGTTACTTGGATGGGATGGACGGGCCATTCTCCCTAGCAGCGCTGCCCTACAGCCAGATGAATGAGCTGCTGAACCGCCCTGGGGACAGAATGTACACACGACCCCATGACCCCCCACCACCACCCCCTATGCACCATCTGGGAGACATCAAACCCCCCTCCATGATCAGGTGGGTATCACACACACACAGAGGCACACACACAAGAGGTGGCAGGTAGCCTAGCGGTTAGAGCTTTGGACTAGTAACCAAAAGGTTGCAAGATCAAATCCCTGAGCTGACAAGGGCAAAAATATGTTGTTCTGCCCCTGAACAAGGCAGTTAACCCACTGTTCCCCAGCAGGCCATCATTGAAAATAAGAGTTTGTTCTTAACTGATTTGCCTAGTTAAATAAAGTTACAACAAAAAAAAGAAGCAAACTAGAGAATGTGTTACCACATGGGAGCGTCTCCCCACTACCTACCTGGTTTTGAGAATGCCTTTCACTCCAAATGGATACAACTCTCTTCTTCTGTTTCCAGATCAGTTGTTTTCTCTGTTGTTCTTTTCTATTCATGGGTTGCATGTTTCCTCAGAATATTGTTTTGAACATTTGTTTTGGACTGAGCATATCGTCAATGAGCACTGATGAAGATTTCATCAAAATTTCATGACAGTGGCTTGGAAATACAATGACATTCAAGTGGAGGCAAATAAATAGTAGGAAAACCTTTTATCATAATTTTGCTGTCACCAGATTGACTTTAGATGCAGTATAACGTTAGATAGTTAGCTAAGATTGAGGGGGGGAGGTAACAATACTTCATATTAACTACCTACATTATTACACATATTATGCGTTAATTGTGGAAATAAATTGAAGAGGTGACAGTGAAGAGGCGACTCCGGGATGCTGGCCTTCTAGGCAGAGTTGCAATGAAAAAGCCATATCTCAGACTGGCCAATAAAAATAAAATATTAAGATGGGCAAAAGAACACAGACACTGGACAGAGGAACTCTACCTAGAAGGCCAGCATCCCGGAGTCACCTCTTCACTGTTGACATTGAGACTGGTGTTTTGCGGGTACTATTTCATGAAGCTGCCAATTGAGAACTTGTGAGGCGTCTGTTTCTCAAACTAGACACTCTACTGTATTTGTCCTCTTGCTCAGTTGTGCACCGGGGCCTCCCACTCCTCTTTATATTCTGGTTAGAGCCAGTTTGTGCTGTTTTGTGAAAGAAGTAGTACACAGCATTGTACCAGATCTTCAGTTTCTTGGCAATTTCTTGCATGGAATAGGCTTCATTTCTCAGAACAAGAATTGACTGCCGAGTTTCAGAAGAAAGTACTTTGTTTCTGGCCATTTTGAGCTTGTAATCGAACCCACAAATGCTGATTCTCCAGATACTCAACTAGTCTAAAGAAGGCCAGGTGTATTGCTTCTTTAATTAGCACCACAGTTTGCTAACTGTGCTAACATAATTGCAAAATGATTTTTAAAATGAAATGATACACTTGGATTAGCTGACACAACGTTCCATTGGAATACAGAATCTTTCAATGGCCCTAGGATCCAGTTGGACAGAGGTGGTCTGCCAGTCACTGGGACGACAACCCAACTTGGGATGGGGGGAGGTTTTAGCGAGTGGAATAGTGAAGGACAATTGGAGGTTTACTCAGTAGCAGTGCCAATCCTGTATCATGGTACAGTTATATAGACACTCAGTCATCATGGTGCATATTAATGGTAAGTTTACAAACATATATTATGATAAATATAATTTAAACTTGTATCTTGTTATGGTAAATGGGGAAATAAGTATAGCCAGTTATAATTGTAATGGCTTAGAAGATAATAAGAAAAGACAATCAGTATTTACCTGGATGAAAGAGAAGGAAAATAACATATATTGTTTACAGGAAACTCATTCACCAATTTTAGTTGAAGTTGTGTGGAAAAAGGACTTAGGGGGCAAGATATACTTCTCCTATGGGCAAAGAAACTGAAAAGGGGTGATGATATTAATTAACAATATATTTGATCCAAATGGGCAAATTGTCCAAACAGATTCACAAGGTAAATGGATGATTTTAAATATGTTATTGGACCATAAACAGATTTGTCTCATGAATCTATTTTGGTGAAAAGAGTTCATATTAACAAAGGAAATAGAGGGATTAATAGTACAGAAAGATGGAAATAAAAACTGTATCATAGAGACACAGAATAAGTTAGAGGAAAAGCAAAAAATATCAAGTGTAATATATTATAAAAATAAAGCAAACTGGATGGAATATGGGGAGAGATGCACCAAATAATTTCTTAATCTTCAACATAGAAATGTTACCAAAAATAATATAAGCATATACAGTGCATATAATATCAGCATATACAGTGCATGTAATATCAGCATATACAGTGCATATAATATCAGCATATACAGTGCATGTAATATCAGCATATACAGTGCATGTAATATCAGCATATACAGTGCATGTAATATCAGCATATACAGTGCATATAATATCAGCATATACAGTGCATGTAATATCAGCATATACAGTGCATGTAATATCAGCATATACAGTGCATGTAATATCAGCATATACAGTGCATATAATATCAGCATATACAGTGCATGTAATATCAGCATATACAGTGCATATAATATCAGCATATACAGTGCATATAATATCAGCATATACAGTGCATATAATATCAGCATATACAGTGCATGTAATATCAGCATATACAGTGCATATAATATCAGCATATACAGTGCATGTAATATCAGCATATACAGTGCATGTAATATCAGCATATACAGTGCATGTAATATCAGCATATACAGTGCATGTAATATCAGCATATACAGTGCATGTAATATCAGCATATACAGTGCATATAATATCAGCATATACAGTGCATGTAATATCAGCATATACAGTGCATGTAATATCAGCATATACAGTGCATGTAATATCAGCATATACAGTGCATGTAATATCAGCATATACAGTGCATGTAATATCAGCATATACAGTGCATATAATATCAGCATATACAGTGCATATAATATCAGCATATACAGTGCATGTAATATCAGCATATACAGTGCATATAATATCAGCATATACAGTGCATGTAATATCAGCATATACAGTGCATGTAATATCAGCATATACAGTGCATGTAATATCAGCATATACAGTGCATGTAATATCAGCATATACAGTGCATGTAATATCAGCATATACAGTGCATGTAATATCAGCATATACAGTGCATGTAATATCAGCATATACAGTGCATGTAATATCAGCATATACAGTGCATATAATATCAGCATATACAGTGCATGTAATATCAGCATATACAGTGCATGTAATATCAGCATATACAGTGCATGTAATATCAGCATATACAGTGCATATAATATCAGCATATACAGTGCATATAATATCAGCATATACAGTGCATGTAATATCAGCATATACAGTGCATATAATATCAGCATATACAGTGCATGTAATATCAGCATATACAGTGCATGTAATATCAGCATATACAGTGCATGTAATATCAGCATATACAGTGCATGTAATATCAGCATATACAGTGCATGTAATATCAGCATATACAGTGCATGTAATATCAGCATATACAGTGCATGTAATATCAGCATATACAGTGCATGTAATATCAGCATATACAGTGCATGTAATATCAGCATATACAGTGCATGTAATATCAGCATATACAGTGCATATAATATCAGCATATACAGTGCATGTAATATCAGCATATACAGTGCATATAATATCAGCATATACAGTGCATGTAATATCAGCATATACAGTGCATGTAATATCAGCATATACAGTGCATGTAATATCAGCATATACAGTGCATATAATATCAGCATATACAGTGCATATAATATCAGCATATACAGTGCATGTAATATCAGCATATACAGTGCATATAATATCAGCATATACAGTGCATGTAATATCAGCATATACAGTGCATGTAATATCAGCATATACAGTGCATGTAATATCAGCATATACAGTGCATGTAATATCAGCATATACAGTGCATGTAATATCAGCATATACAGTGCATATAATATCAGCATATACAGTGCATGTAATATCAGCATATACAGTGCATATAATATCAGCATATACAGTGCATGTAATATCAGCATATACAGTGCATATAATATCAGCATATACAGTGCATATAATATCAGCATATACAGTGCATGTAATATCAGCATATACAGTGCATGTAATATCAGCATATACAGTGCATGTAATATCAGCATATACAGTGCATGTAATATCAGCATATACAGTGCATGTAATATCAGCATATACAGTGCATGTAATATCAGCATATACAGTGCATATAATATCAGCATATACAGTGCATGTAATATCAGCATATACAGTGCATGTAATATCAGCATATACAGTGCATGTAATATCAGCATATACAGTGCATGTAATATCAGCATATACAGTGCATGTAATATCAGCATATACAGTGCATATAATATCAGCATATACAGTGCATGTAATATCAGCATATACAGTGCATGTAATATCAGCATATACAGTGCATATAATATCAGCATATACAGTGCATGTAATATCAGCATATACAGTGCATGTAATATCAGCATATACAGTGCATGTAATATCAGCATATACAGTGCATGTAATATCAGCATATACAGTGCATGTAATATCAGCATATACAGTGCATATAATATCAGCATATACAGTGCATGTAATATCAGCATATACAGTGCATGTAATATCAGCATATACAGTGCATATAATATCAGCATATACAGTGCATGTAATATCAGCATATACAGTGCATGTAATATCAGCATATACAGTGCATGTAATATCAGCATATACAGTGCATGTAATATCAGCATATACAGTGCATGTAATATCAGCATATACAGTGCATGTAATATCAGCATATACAGTGCATGTAATATCAGCATATACAGTGCATGTAATATCAGCATATACAGTGCATATAATATCAGCATATACAGTGCATTCAGAAAATATTCAGACCCCTTGACTTTTTCCACATTTTGTTACGTTACAGCCTAATTCTAAAATTGTTTAAATAAACATTTTCCCCTCATCAATCTACCCCATTATGACAAAGCAAAAACATATTTAAAACATAATTATTAAAAAAATAAAAACAGAAATACCTTATTTACATAAGTATTCAGACCCTTCGCTATGGGACTCAAAATTGAGCTCAGGTGCATCCTGTTTCCATTGACCATCCTTGAGATGTTTCTACAACTTGATTGGAGTCCATCTGTGGTAAATTCAATTGATTGGACATGATTTGGAAAGGCACACCCCTGTCTATTTAAGGTCCCACAGTTTACAGTGCATGTCAGAGCAAAAACCAAGCCACGAGTTCGAAGGAATTGTCTGTTGAGCTCCAAGACAAGACTGTGTCGAGGCACAGATCTGGGGAAGGGTACCAACACATTTCTGCATCATTGAATGTCCCCAAGAACACAGTGGCCTCCATCATTCTTAAATGGAAGAAATATGGAACCACCAAGACTCTTCCTAGAGCTGCCCGGCCAAACTGAGCAATCCGGGGAGAAGGTCATTGGTCAGGGAGGTGACCAAGAAACCAATGGTCACTCTGACAGAGCTCCAGAGTTCCTCTGTGGAGATAGGATAACCTTTCAGAAGGACAATGATTTCTGCAGCACTTCACCATTCAGGCCTTTATGGTAGAGTGGCCAGACGGAAGCCAATCCTCAGTAAAAGGCACATGACAGCCCGCTTGGAGTTCGCCAAAAGGCACCTAAAGTCTCTCAGACCATGAGAAACAAGTATCTCTGGTCAAATGAAACCACATGGAGGAAACCTGGCACCATCCCTACATTGAAGCATGGTAGTGGCAGCATCATGCTGTTGGGATGTTCATCATGGGCAGGGACTGGGAGACTGGTCAGGATTGAGGGAAATATGAACGGGGCAAAGTACAGAGAGATCCTTGATGAAAACCTGCTCCAGAGCACTCAGGACCTCAGACTGAAGGTTTACCTTCCAATAAGACAACGACCCTAAGCACACAGCCAACACGACACAGGAGTGGCTTCGGGACAAGTCTCTGAATGGCCCTGAGTGGTCCAGCCAGAGCCCGCACTTTAACCCAGGGGAACATCTCTGGATAGACCTGAAAATAGGTGTGCAGTGACGCTCCCCATCCAACCTGACAGAGCCTGAGAGGATCTGCAGAGAAGACTGGGAGAAACTCCCCAAATACAGGTGTGCCAAGCTTGTAGCATCATACCTAAGACTCGAGGCTGTAATCTCTGCCAAAGGTGCTTCAACAAAGAACTGAGTAAAGGGTCTGAATACTTATGTAGATGTGATTTAAAAAATACTGTTTTTGCTTTGTCATTATGGAGTATTGTGTGTAGATTGATGAGGGGAATGTAATACATTTTAGAATAAGGCTGTAACGTAACAAACTGTGGTAAAAGTCAAGGGGTCTGAATACTTTCTGAATGCACTGTCATAAAAAAAAAATGGTTGTTAGGTATAGGCAAGGCCATAAGCAAATAGATACATTTGATGACATGATAATGCTGGCAAAGTTGTTTCCTTCTAAACATTTGACAACTTTAGCAATGTCATCGTATTTCCCGGCACTATCGTGTAATTTAGACTAAACAGTCGTTAGCCTCCGTCCAGAATGACTGGGCTTATCACGGCTGTAGGGCACCGCTATTACGGCGCCGGTAGAGGGCGGATTGAGAACGTTCATAGCAATGGTGACGGGGGTGTAACCTATGAATAGCCTGTTGTGTTGAGTTTTGTTCTGCTTAACTCTGATGATGGGGACGTGAGCAGCTACAGGTGTGTTTCGCATCTCTGAAATGTTCTGCTCCGTTGAAGCGCAGGCAGAGGAAAGGATGAAGGGATGGATTCTGGGTGGGGGTAGTGGAGCGAGGGAGGAGAAGGAAGGGATGGATTCTGGGTGGGGGTAGTGGAGCGAGGGAGGAGAAGGAAGGGATGGATTCTGGGTGGGGGTAGTGGAGCGAGGGAGGAGAAGGAAGGGATGGATTCTGGGTGGGGGTAGTGGAGCGAGGGAGGAGAAGGAAGGGATGGATTCTGGATGGGGGTAGTGGAGCGAGGGAGGAGAAGGAAGGGATGGATTCTGAATAAGGGGTAGTGGTGTGAGGGAGAAGGATGAAGGGATGGATTATTTATTTATTTTATTTCACCTTTATTTAACCAGGTAGGCTAGTTGAGAACAAGTTCTCATTTGCAACTGCGACCTGGCCAAGATAAGGCATAGCAGTGTGAACAGACAACACAGAGTTAGACATGGAGTAAACAATTAACAAGTCAATAACACAGTAGAAAAAAGGGGAGTCTATATATACATTGTGTGCAAAAGGCATGAGAAGGTAGGCAAATAATTACAATTATGCAGATTAACACTGGAGTGATAAATGATCAGATGGTTATGTACAGGTAGAGATATTGGTGTGCAAAAGAGCAGAAAAATAAATAAATAAAAACAGTATGGGGATGAGGTAGGTGAAAATCGGTGGGCTATTTACCAATAGACTATGTACAGCTGCAGCGATCGGTTAGCTGCTCAGATAGCAGATGTTTGAAGTTGGTGAGGGAGATAAAAGTCTCCAACTTCAGCGATTTTTGTAATTCGTTCCAGTCACAGGCAGCAGAGAACTGGAACGAAAGGCGGCCAAATGAGGTGTTGGCTTTAGGGATGATCAGTGAGATACACCTGCTGGAGCGCGTGCTACGGATGGGTGTTGCCATCGTAACCAGTGAACTGAGATAAGGCGGAGCTTTACCTAGCATGGACTTGTAGATGACCTGGAGCCAGTGGGTCTGGCGACGAATATGTAGCGAGGGCCAGCCGACTAGAGCATACAAGTCGCAGTGGTGGGTGGTATAAGGTGCTTTAGTGACAAAACGGATGGCACTGTGATAAACTGCATCCAGTTTGCTGAGTAGAGTGTTGGAAGCAATTTTGTAGATGACATCGCCGAAGTCGAGGATCGGTAGGATAGTCAGTTTTACTAGGGTAAGTTTGGCGGCGTGAGTGAAGGAGGCTTTGTTGCGGAATAGAAAGCCGACTCTTGATTTGATTTTCGATTGGAGATGTTTGATATGGGTCTGGAAGGAGAGTTTAGAGTCTAGCCAGACACCTAGGTACTTATAGATGTCCACATATTCAAGGTCGGAACCATCCAGGGTGGTGATGCTGGTCAGGCGTGCGGGTGCAGGCAGCGAACGGTTGAAAAGCATGCATTTGGTTTTACTAGCGTTTAAGAGCAGTTGGAGGCCACGGAAGGAGTGCTGGATTAGCTTGTTGTAAAACTGTGTGTGTACAACAAGAGTAGTATTCTCTTGACTCTCCATCTTCCTGTTATCTCTGCAAGATTTCCTTCCATTTCTTGCTCCCTCTCTCCCACCTGATATATATTTGTCACATCTTCTCTATTAGTGCCCTGCAGTTCAGTTAGCTTTCAATTAACAGTAACTCTGTCTTTCTCTTTTCCCTCTCCTCAGCTCCAGTTCAGGTTTTTCAGACAGCAGACCCCAATCTCCAGCACAGACTCACGGCTTCAACTCCAACACACCTCCCCCTCCGCCACCTCCCTTGCCCCCTCCACCTCCTCCCTTGCCTTCCATGTCTGGTTTTGGCCCTCGGGGCACCCCTCCTCCTCCTATTCCTCCTCTACCCATCCAGCAGCAGCCCCCGGCCATCCCCCCTCCTCCTGCACCTCTCCAGATCGCCCCTGGCGTCCTCCACCCTGCCCCTCCCCCAGTGGCACCTCCCCTCCACATCTCCTCCCCAGCCCGTCTCCAGCAGGTCCTGGACAGGGGCCCGACCCCTGGCCAATCAGATGGCACCGTGCTGCCTCCTCCGCCCCCTCCCCCGCCCCTCCCAGGAGTACGGAGCTCCTCCCCCTGCCCGCCGGGCCCACCCCCCGTGCCTTCCTTCCTGTCAGGTGCCATGGCGTCCCCGCTCTCTCACTCAGGGGGGAAGAAACACTCCGCCAACCTGCCGCCCATCAGCGATGCACGCAGTGTCCTATTGGAGGCCATCCGCAAAGGTGGGTGGGGCCTCGGTGTAACAGCCAGTAGATCTGTTTATTGTGCATGACTGTCAATGTGCGTAGTCATTGGACAGTTTTATAACAGAAGAAAGCTGATACATTCTCTCTTGTAGGTTGCAGTAATCCCTCTCTCCTTCCCTCCCCAGGTATCCAGCTCCGGAAGGTGGAGGAGCAAAGAGAGCAGGAGGCAGCCAAACACGAGCGTGTTGGGAACGACGTGGCCACCATCCTGTCTCGACGCATTGCCGTCGAGTACTCCGACTCAGAGGACGAGTCCGAGTTCGACGAGGGAGACTGGATGGAGTGAATGAGATGGAGGGAGAGGAAAAGAAAAGAGAGGGGGACAAAAGGCAGAACTGTCACCCAACTGTACCCCCTTTAGAGATGTCAGAATCCATCCTTACAACCACTATCCTCTGTCAGTCCTGTTTTACCCCCTCACCTGTCATCCTCTACACCTCTCTCTCTCTCGCCCTCTTGCTCTCTCTCCCCCTCTTTCTCACTCCCCATTCTTTCTATCCTCTCTCCCCCTATTTTTCCTCCATCTCTCTCTTTTTCTCTCTCTACACCTCCCTCTCTTTCTCTCCCTCTCTGCCTCTCTCCCTATTTCTCTCTCCTCCCCCTCTCTCTCTATTCTCTCCCTTTTGCTCCCTCTTACATCTATCTCCCTCTCACTTTCTCTCTCTCCCTCTGTTCCTCTTGTTCTCTGTCATATACTGTTCTTGGTGTGTTTGTAGGAAAATATCAATTTCAGTTGTTTGTTCCCCATGTTCTGGTCGGGAAATGTTTTTGCACTCATTTTCTACACTGCTACACATTGTTCAGTGGCTCATGTTATTTTCCTTCTTTATCCTCCAATTGTATGAAATCCTCATCATGTACAGTTGTTTAAAAAATTAACGTTAACCAAACAGTTTTTTTTGTTTCTGATAACCTTTTAAAGAAAAGCTATTAACAACCACACATTTTTTCCCCCCTTTGTTTCTTGCTGTTGAGTGTCAAGTGACGAGGTGGCCTGAGTCTTCTGTCCTTAGTTGTGATACTATCCTGCCACCTGGTGGGCCAAAGTGTAGGTGAATTGATTCTGTATTTTATTATCTCTATTTTGAGTTTCTTTTCTTACAGAAAAACACTTGCCATTTTTAAATGGGCCTGTTGTTGCCAATATGAACCACTTGAAGGATGGTAGCCATCCTGAATATCAGTCGGCTGTGGTTGTTTGCTGAGGAGATTTATTGGAGTCGTTGTTTGTTTTTATATTATCAGGATTTTACTTATCACCTCAGAACAAGGGAATATTGTGATGATGGTATGATATGTTATGTGATGATTGTTGTATGATTGTGATGATGAAGATAAAGAAGGATAATTGTGAGACATTAGAAGGAAGTTATTGAGTGATCCGAGCTAATCTATGTTAATCGTTCCCTTATGTCACCCAAGGACATGTCTGTCAAGTTTAGGCAAATGTTTTATTATCTGAGTATGTGTGTCCTCAAAGAGCCACCATAATGTATCTTGGCAGCAAGGAAGTGTCATGAAGTTTGGAGCCATATGGTATACTATACTAGACTAGTGTCTGACCAACAGGAACCACTTTACAGTAGTGTCTGACCAATAAGAACCTCTTTATTGTAGTGCTGACCAACAGGAACCACTTTACAGTAGTGTCTGACCAATAAGAACCTCTTTATTGTAGTGCTGACCAACAGGAACCACTTTACAGTAGTGTCTGACCAATAAGAACCTCTTTATTGTAGTGCTGACCAACAGGAACCACTTTACAGTAGTGTCTGACCAATAAGAACCTCTTTATTGTAGTGTTGACCAACAGGAACCACTTTACAGTAGTGTCTGACCAATAAGAACCACTTTACAGAATGGATATCAAAGGCAGCTTATTTCCCAGGGTCCCCCACTCTGTGTCTGGTGACTAACAAGAAGCCTTACCTCGTTCGACTCTAGAACACTAACAGTTACTATGAAGAATATAAATAAATGAACAGCATGGGTCTACCTGTGTTTCTGCTGCCCAAGGGGGCGGGACTCTGAAGAGAAAGAATGATTTATCTGCCTTCACTGCCCCCTTTGAAGAAGATGATGTCTGCCGTCCTTTTCTTTCTCTCTTCCTTCTTTCTCTCTTTCTACTTTCTCTCTCTTCAACTTGCCTTATTGTTTGTACAGACGTATTGTTGAGTTCATGAATGTATCGTGCTGTTACTACTTTTTGCCTGCACTCGTATGGATTAGCTGTTTCTATGTTTGGGGACGGGGAAACCGAACCCTGGGTTCAAAAAATATCAAACCGTGTAACATGTAACTTATGTAATTGTAACAGTTTGCTTGAATTAATAAAAGCTAATGTTATGTTTCAGGACTTGTTGTTTTGTGTAACCACTGATCCAAGGCCTGTGTGTGCTTTCCGGTTGTGGTGTACCCAAAGGGCTACGGTTCAGAGACTTCTTCCTGAATCAGTAATGGGGACACCATGCATTACACCTCATGACGATAACCTTCCCTCTCTTCACTCTCTCAAACACAAACATATTTCAGTACTAGACAGATGTAGGATCTTAATTTGACCTAAATTGTCACAGCAAAATAATCCTGCAGTAACAAGATTGTAACATTTAGTCCAGAATGTTGCTTGGTAAGGCTATTAGCTGGCCAAAAGTAGGTGACATGAATAATGTTATATAACTGTGTTAATGTGGGTTTTCACTGGTTTTATGTCAATCATGAAGCTCTGCAGTACAATTCTCAGCAACAAAGTGATCCAATTAAGATTCCACATCTGTATGTATAAACTGCCTATGTAAAGTTAAATTAATTCCTTTCTCTTGGTGCACAAGTGCTGCAGGGGAGCTGCTGTAGGGGGGATGCTGTAGGGGGGCTGCTGTAGGGGAGCTGCTGCAGGGGAGCTGCTGCAGGGGAGCACCCCCCCCACCCCCACCCACTCTGTTCTACTCCATCTGTAACCACAATGTAACCTCTCCTGGAGACACTTATTTATTCTGTCACACACACGCACACACATGGCAGTGCAGAATAAGTTTAGGGGATTTGTCGATGTGTCAGGGCTGAAAATGACACAAGCTCTTTTTAGTACATCAGCTGTAGGTCTGCTAGGATTAAAAGTGAACACATTTCTTCACAATCACACTTCTGGCGCACAAGACTTATTTAAATCAGTGTGTGTGCCTGTGTGTGTGTGTGTGTGTGTGTGTGTGTGTGTGTGTGTGTGTGTGTGTGTGTGTGTGTGTGTGTGTGTGTGTGTGTGTGTGTGTGTGTGTGTGTGTGTGTGTGTGTGTGTGTGTGTGTGTGTGTGTGTGTGTGTGTGTGTGAAAGAGAGATATTCATTGTAGTGTTATTGTGTAAGAAAGAATGTGATGAGGGAGGGAGAGATTCAATCACTAGATCATAGCAAAGTAAATATAAACGTGAATATTATTATTCATGACTGTAGGGAGTCTTCTTATAGTTTCTCTAACTCCGGCCTTGTTGACAACATTTACTCTTCCTGCTATGTCTTTCACACAATACATTCATACAAGAAAGTGAGTTGAATCAGTGATATTGTTGCTTTTCCTCCTCCTGCTTCCTGGCCTAGAGGGCGCCATTTATTGGCCTTAATTTAGTGTAACTGTGAGGACCCCATGGGCCAGTTTCCCAGACACAGATTAATTAAGCCTTGTCCTGGCTCAATGGAGCATGTCAATTGAAAGTGTTTTTTAGTACAGGACTATGTGTAATCGGTGTCCAGGAAACTAGCCCCATTAGTGTAAATAGAAAAATGGCCACTCCCTCCCTCCCATCCCCACACTTGGCACAGATCTGTTGTAAAGGTAGTGTAACACTGCCCTCTGCTGGCTCAGGTAGACTCATATGATGAGTTACTCTCAAGCACTCTGACTAAATCAATGTCCCCAGTAGATGGTAGCAACATGCTTTCTATGTCAGTGACACTGCCTGACTTCTGGTGTCAGACCAAATCCCATTTATTATACATGTACAGTGTCCATAGCACAGCCTCTTTGTCAGCAGTAAGGCAACTCCTGCTGAGCCCGAGGCTGTCCTAATATGGCCACCATATTCATTATTTTTGTGAAAACATCATTGCACTGAGCAGCCATTGGGTGAATATCAATAGTCTCAAGTGGCTTCCTTGCCTCATCTCTTCCCCGTGTCTCCTTCCCTCGTCTCCTTTCCTCCATTTGCTCTGACAGGTGACAGGTGAAAGCACATTCCTGGTAGTTATCCACCATATTGCTTTCTGCTGTGTTAAATGTTATTTTTATGTTTCAGACCAGTAAAGATGAAGGAGAAAAGACAAGGAGAGAGAAACATTTTAGAGTATTGAGATGCACCCATAGTTTTTCTATGGTGAGGGTGCACAAAAGTTAATGGAGGTTTGTACTTGCCTAAATGATTTGATTTAAGCCACTATAATGTACAAGGTAATGGCTCAGACAGGCAGACTGGGATGTAAGTCAGACGTTGGTGTGGCTTGTTTGGTATAGGGGCATGTTCAGAGGGCATGAAGCGAGGCATCAGTTAAAAAAAGACAGGGAATAGAAGCATTATAGTGGCTGCATTTCAAGAGGGTCATTTCCTAATGTCCTTTGGAGGAAGGATGTTTGATATTTTTATCTAATAAAAGGATACAGATATCAAATATCTGATGGTAGTATGGCTCAGTCCGGTAAGGCAGGCAGCCAGGGATGGGAGATTGGCGGTGGTAACCGTGGTATACTCCGAGTCGATATGCATGTAATAATAAGGAATTCCCCTCGACCACGGCCACAAGAAAACAAACATTATTTCCAATTAATCCCCATTGTAAAAGAACCAAGTACGTTGTTGATTTTCTGTTATTGAGAAATAACAAAACAAAGTGGAAAAGCTGCTGTGTTGTTCAATGTACATGTAAGCAGATCAAAAATCCCAACCTACGGCTCCCAATGGTCCCATCTAGGGAAATAGAGCCTGCAAGAAGAGCCCTGTGGCTTCAGGCTATTTGGCATGGGAGAGTGGGAAATGTGGGGACGGTTTTGCAATCAGAAATATGGCGGAAGTGGACGATGAGTTCAAATCAAGTTGGTGAAGGTAAATGTTCTGAATGGACAAAAGTAGTGTAGAAAACTGGAACAAAAAGGAAATTGTCTAAAATTGGAGGTGAGGATACGTGCATGAATGATAATTAATAATTAATAGCTTTTTTTGGGATGTGTTTGTTGAGTAAGGATGCATAAGTGGGGACACCCATTTGAGGTGTCAAAAATTGTGAAGTACGCGCTGGGAAAAGTGGAGTCTATCAGAATGACCAGGAGAGGTCTTATTTTGATAAAATGTATTTCTGAAGAACAGAGGAAGATTGCAGTGAGCCTCAAAAGAATCCGGAGAACAGAAGTTTTGTGTTTTGAACTTCGGAGTAGAGCACCTGTCAAAGGAGTCATCTCAGGGGCAACGACAGATGTTCAGGTTAAATCCCTGAAGAGAATTCCTGGTGTGGTTGGTGCCCGGCGTCTGACCCGCTGGGTGAATGGAGAAAAAGAAGAAAGTCTGTCGCTCCTGTTGTTTTTCTGATAAAGAGCAAACACCCACAAATGTGAAGCTTGGTTATGTAAGATACGCTGTAAGAGCTTTCCTCCCCAAAACATTGTAGTGTAAGAATTGCAAAGGATTTGGCCATGTTTCAAGTGTGTGGACAGAGTATATTGAAGAATGGTGTGTAGAAGGACGACAGTGTAGCAATTGTGGTGGGGATCATGATTCTGAGTTCCTGGTGTGCCCTGTCAGGCTGAAGGAGATTGAGGTGGTAAAAGTTAGAGCGGTCATTCGAATCCCCCATGAGGAGGAGATTAAAGGTTTGAGAAAACAAGTGATGGTAGTGGACACACCCCAGCCTGTAGTAAATGTTTGCTGCCAGTCAAAAGACACCCTGTAGGTTAAAAAGGGGGATTTTTTGGCGTTCATTGCCACAGTTATAAACTGTACGGCACAAGTCTCAAAGAAGTCTAAGAAAGTGGACATTGTTATGGCTGCGGCAGAAAGGTTTTGGGACTTGCCAGGGGTACTGGTGCCAAAAGATCCCCCCTCCTAGGTTCCCCTTAAGCCTGTGTAGGGATCAGGTATGTTGTATTTATTTTTAACAGAAAAAGATTAGTTAGTTTATTTATTTTTTGGTAGTTTGGTAATTTTTCAGTATTTTGTTACATTTTTGTTCTTTCTTCATTCTTGTTTCCATCCCGCACAGTAGGTGGCAGAATGCACATTAAATTGTGCAATCGCTAATATACCATAGAAGAAGAAAAAGAAAAAGACCAAGAAGACCAAGAACAAGAAAACAAAGATGAAATGTGGGGACCTGGTGTCTAAGCAGGATACACATAGCTATGTGTGTGGAAAACATTGAATGACAGGTACTGTAAGACATTTTAACTTGTGGTTGTTTGTAACTCCACTCACTACTTGTAGCTGTATAGTTTGTGTTTGTGTTGTTGATCTTGAATCAATTGGTAGCTAGCTAGCACTCACTCATGTGGCTGCTACCACCATCATTAAAAGCCCTATAATAGTATGTTTTTCTAAGTAGTGAGAACGCTCAGGCAATGTTGAAAAGTCATCTTTAGACATGTTCTTATTTTCTTAAATGTAGTTTTGTAATTGTCTAAAATAAGCAGACAACAACAAAATTGCTTTAAGAAAAAGGTCAAGTTTTTGTTGTGAGCCAACTTATTTATTTGACCTTTATTTAATTAGGCAAGCCAGTTAAGAACAAATTCTTATTTTCAATGACAGCCTAGGAACAGTGGGT
Source organism: Oncorhynchus mykiss (assembly GCF_013265735.2). Classification (NCBI taxonomy): domain Eukaryota; kingdom Metazoa; phylum Chordata; class Actinopteri; order Salmoniformes; family Salmonidae; genus Oncorhynchus; species Oncorhynchus mykiss. The sequence continues at coordinate 26,471,919 of NC_048568.1, forward strand.
TAACTGCCTTGTTCAGGGGCAGAACAACATAACCTTGTCAGCTCGGGGATTGCAACCTTTCGGGTTACTTGTCCGAAGCTCTACCCACTAGGCTACCTGCCGCCCCACAACTTAGGTAACCACAGGATGTTTTCCCCACAGCCGGGCAGGGCCGTGACATTCTATCTAACACAAACTGGGACTATGGTTCAGTCAAGCTAGACATCCATAAAAAGACGAGGGAATAGAATCATTTAGTACGAAGACATATCTGGGCACCAAGGGCTTTATTCAATCCATAGCGCTGAATATCAGCGATTAACGGCGATGTTCCCAGGGTCGCGGAGACTGCATTCATGGTCAACACTGCATATCTTCGGCTCAATCAGGAAAAACCTTTACATTTTAACACAGATTTTCCGAGATACTTTGGCGATACGGATCCAGCCCTAAATATTCTCAGCTCTAATTGGTCTATTGTACACACTAGTCTGTTGGAAACAATGGTTCTTATTTTTGACCTGAGCTGTAGTGACTAATGTGCAACATAGGCCAATGATCATTTGTTGTTGTTGTAATGTAAAGGATGAGAAGTCTAGTAGGCGTCTCAAACACCCACAGAAACACACACCTTCACTTCCCTCCTAATCACACCAGTGGGGGGGGGGGGGGGCAGTGCCCCTGTGACAACAATTTTGGACCCCCTTGTGGCCCCCCTAAATATGGAGTATGAAATAATTTTTACATAACAAATTTTTCTTATCGTTCTTTTTTTACATCCTTTATTAGACAGTGGCAACGATGATGATTATGAACATGGTATTTTGCCTGCAATGCAGTGAAGAAAACGATGACAACAGTAACGTCTAATGTAACTGGCCCCTCTAACAGTACAACTGGCCCCAGCTTGGCCCCCCCAGTTGAAATGGTCTAGAACCGCCACTGAATCAAACTCCAATCGAAAGAGACAGGAGTAAACAGGCCTTCTCACCCCCCCTCTAATGTGATCAGATGAAGAGATGGAGTGGGGGGTGAAAAGGAGGAGAGGGGGAGGAGTTAAGGTAGTGGTTGTCATAACCCCACTAGTCTCCATACAATAACAGCTATTCATTGATAAGGTACAAACATATATTTGTATTTGTATGTATTATGGATCCCCATTGGTTCCTGCCAAGGCAGCAGCTACTCTTCCTGGGGTTTATTATGGATCCCCATTAGATGCTGCCAAGGCAGCACATACTCTTCCTGGGGTTTATTATGGATCCCCATTGGTTCCTGCCAAGGCAGCAGCTACTCTTCCTGGTGTTCAGCAAAATTAAAAACATTACAATACATTCACAGATTTCACAACACACTGTGTGCCCTCAGGCCCCTACTCCACCACTACCACATATCTACAGTACAAAGTGTGTGTGTGTGTGTGTGTGTGTGTGTGTGTCTGCCTGCCTGCCTGCCTGCCTATGTTTGTGTTGCTTCACAGTCCCCACTGTTCCATAAGGTGTGTTTTTATCTGTTTTTTAAATCAAATTTTACTGCTGGCATGAGTTACCTGATGTGGAATAGAGGTCCATGTAGTCATGACTATATGTAGTACTGTCCACCTCCTATTGTCTGTTCTGGACTTGGGGACTGTGAAGAGACCTCTGGTGTCTTGTGGGGTATGCATGGGTGTGCCAGTAGTTCAAACAGACAGCTCGGTGCATTCAACATGTTAATACCTCTCAGAAATACAAGTAGTGATGAAGTCAATCTCTCCTCCACTTTGAGCCAGGAGAGATTGAAATGCATATTATTAATATTAGCTCTCTGTGTACATCCAAGGGTCAGCCGTGCTGCCCTGTTCTGAGACAATAAAATTTTTCCTAAGTCCCTTTTGTGGCACCTGACCACACAACTGAACAGTAGTCCAGGAGTGACAAAACTAGGGCCTGTAGGACCTGCCTTGTTTATAGTGCTGTTAAATCAAATCAAACTTTATTTGTCACATACGCCGAATACAACAAGTGTAGACTTTACTGTGAAATGCTTACTTACAAGCCCTTAACCAACAGTGCAGTTCAAGAAGAGGCTATATACAGCGGGTACCGGTACCAAGTCAGTGTGCGGGGGTACAGGTTGGTTGAGGTACTTTGTACATGTGGGGGTGAAGTGACTATGCATAGATAATAAACAGCCAGTAGCAGCAGTGTACAAAAGGGACAATGTAAATTGTCCGGTGGCGATTTTATGAATTGTTCGGCAGTCTAATGGTTTGGGGGTAGAAGCTGTTGAGGAGCCTTTTGGTCCTAGACTTGGCGCTCCGGTACCGCTTGCCGTGCGGTAGCAGAGAAAACACTCTAATTTGGGGGACTGGAGTCTCTGAATATTTTATGGGCTTTCCTCTGACACCGCCTATTATATAGGTCCTGGATGGCAGGAAACTTGGCCCCAGTGATGTACTGGGCCGTTCGCACTACCCTCTGTGGCGCCTTACTGTCAGATACCGAGCAGTTGCCATACCAGGCGGTGATGCAACCGATCAGGATGCTCTCGATGGTGCAGCTGTAGAAACTTTTGAGGATCTTGGGACCCATGGCAAAGCTTTTCAGTCTCCTGAGGGGGAAAAGCTTTTGTTGTGGCCTCTTCACGACTGTCTTGGTGTGTTTGGACAATGATAGTTCGTTGGTGATGTGTCCTCTTCACAACTGTCTTGGTGTGTTTGGACCATGATAGTTTGTTGGTGATGTGTCCTCTTCACGACTGTCTTGGTGTGTTTGGACCATGATAGTTCGTTGGTGAAGTGTCCTCTTCACGACTGTCTTGGTGTGTTTGGACCATGATAGTTTGTTGGTGATGTGTCCTCTTCACGACTGTCTTGGTGTGTTTGGACCATGATAGTTCGTTGGTGATGTGTCCTCTTCACGACTGTCTTGATGTGTTTGGACCATGATAGTTCGTTGGTGATGTGTCCCCTTCACGACTGTCTTGGTGTGTTTGGACCATGATAGTTCGTTGGTGATGTGTCCTTTTCACGACTGTCTTGGTGTGTTTGGACCATGATAGTTTGTTGGTGATGTGCCCTCTTCATGACTGTCTTGGTATGTTTGGACCATGATAGTTTGTTGGTGATGTGTCCTCTTCACGACTGTCTTGGTGTGTTTGAACCATGATAGTTCGTTGGTGATGTGCCCTCTTCACGACTGTCTTGGTATGTTTGGACCATGATAGTTTGTTGGTGATGTGTCCTCTTCACGACTGTCTTGGTATGTTTGGACCATGATAGTTCGTTGGTGATGTGCCGTCTTCACGACTGTCTTGGTATGTTTGGACCATGATAGTTCGTTGGTGATGTGTCCTCTTCACGACTGTCTTGGTGTGTTTGGACCATGATAGTTCGTTGGTGATGTGTCCTCTTCACGACTGTCTTGGTGTGTTTGGACCATGATAGTTCGTTGGTGATGTGTCCTCTTCACGACTGTCTTGGTGTGTTTAGACCATGACAGTTCGTTGGTGATGTGTCCTTTTCACGACTGTCTTGGTGTGTTTGGACCATGATAGTTCGTTGGTGATGTGTCCATTTCACGACTGTCTTGGTATGTTTGGACCATGATAGTTCGTTGGTGATGTGTCCTCTTCACGACTGTCTTGGTGTGTTTGGACCATGATAGTTCGTTGGTGATGTGCCCTCTTCACGACTGTCTTGGTATGTTTGGACCATGATAGTTTGTTGGTGATGTGTCCTCTTCACGACTGTCTTGGTATGTTTGGACCATGATAGTTCGTTGGTGATGTGTCCTCTTCACGACTGTCTTGGTGTGTTTGGACCATGATAGTTCGTTGGTGATGTGTCCTCTTCACGACTGTCTTGGTATGTTTGGACCATGATAGTTTGTTGGTGATGTGCCGTCTTCACGACTGTCTTGGTATGTTTGGACCATGATAGTTTGTTGGTGATGTGTCCTCTTCACGACTGTCTTGGTGTGTTTGGACCATGATAGTTCGTTGGTGATGTGGACACCAAGGGACTTGAAACTCTCGACCCGCTCCACTACATCCCCGTCGATGTTAATGGGTAGAGCAGCGTTTTATTATGGACACACTTCTCCCCATCTTAGCTACTGTTGTATCAATATGTTTTGACCATGACAGTTTTACAATCCAGGGTTACTTCAAGCAGTTTAGTCACCTCAACTTGCTCAATTTCCACATTCGTTTTACAAGATTTAGTTGAGGTTTAGGGTTTAGTGAATTATTTGTCCCAAATACAATGCTTTTAGTTTTAGAAATATTTAGGACTAACCTATTCCTTGCCACCCACTCTGAAACTAACTGCAACTCTTTAAGCTGTAGTACCTGACATGTATAGTGTTGAGTTATCTACACACACTGGCTTTACTGAAAGCCTGAAGGCATGCCTGAAGGCAAGCCTAAAGGCATGTCATTAGTAAAGATTGAAAAAAGGTATGGGCCTAGAAAGCTACCCTGGGGAATTCCTGATTCTACCTGGATTATGTTGGAAAGGCTTCTATTAAAGAACACCCTCTGTGTTCTGTTAGACAGGTAACTCTTTATCCACAATATAGCCGGGGGGTGTAAAGCCGTAACACACATGTTTTTCCAGCAAACTACGTTTAATAATGACAAAAGCCGCACTGAAGTCTAACAAAACAGCCCCCACACTCTTTTTATCATAATTTCTCTCAGCCAATCATCAGTCATTTGTGTAAGTGCTGTGCTTATTGAATGTCCTTCAATATAAGCATGCTGAAAGTTTGTTGTCAATTTCTTTACTGTAAAATAGCTTCGTATCTGGTCAAACACCATTTCTGCCAAAAGTCTTGGTCGGCTATTTGAGCCAGTAAACGGGGCTTTACTATTCTTCCCTCCAGACCTCGGGGCACGCACTTTCTAGTAGGCTTAAATTAAAAAATATGGCCAATAGGAGTGTCAATATCATCAGCTATTTTCCTCAGTAATTTCCATCCAAGTTGTCAGACCATAGTGGCTTGTCATTGGTGATAGACAACAATAATTTTTTCACCTTTTCCACACTCACTTTATGCTTGTCTTTCATAATTTGTCCAGATATACTTGGATGTGTAGTGTTAATGTTTGTTACTGGCATGTCATGCCTAAGTTTGCTAATCTTGCCAATTATAAAATCATTAAAGTAGTTGGCAATATCAGTTGGTCTTGTGATGAATGAGACATCTGATTCAATGACTGATGGAGCTGAGTTAGCTTTTTTCCCCAAAATGTCATTTAAGGTGCTCAAAAGCACAGTGTAATATCATACCACACCACATCATACCACACCACATCATATCACACCAGGGTTACTGGTTATCATATATGATATGGTGTGGTGTGATGTGGTATGTTATGATGTGGTGTGATATGATGTGGTGTGGTATGATATGGTGTGGTGTGATATGGTGTGATATGGTGTGATATGGTGTGGTGTGATATGATGTGGTGTGGTATGATGTGGTGTGATATGATGTGGTGTGTTATGATGTGGTGTGGTGTGGTATGATGTGGTGTGGTATGATGTGGAATGGTGGGGTGTGGTATGATGTGGTATGATATGGTGTGGTATGATGTGGTGGGGTATGATATGGTGTGGTGTGATGTGGTATTATGTGGTATGATCTGGTGTGGTATGATGTGGTGTGGTATGATATGGTGTGATGTGGTATGATGTGGTATGATATGGTATGATGTGGTGTGGTATGATATGGTGTGGTGTGATATGATGTGGAATGGTGTGGTGTGGTGTGATGTGGTGTGGTATGATGTGTTGTGGTGTGATATGATGTGGTGTGTTATGATGTGATGTGGTGTGATGTGGTGTGATATGATGTGGTGTGATATGATGTGGTGTGTTATGATGTGGTGTGGTGTGGTATGATGTGGTGTGGTATGATGTGGAATGGTGGGGTGTGGTATGATGTGGTATGATATGGTGTGGTATGATGTGGTGGGGTATGATATGGTGTGGTGTGATGTGGTATGATGTGGTATGATCTGGTGTGGTATGATGTGGTGTGGTATGATATGGTGTGATGTGGTATGATATGGTATGATGTGGTGTGGTATGATATGGTGTGGTGTGGTATGATGTGGTATGGAGTGGTGTGGTATGGTGTGGTGTGGTGTGATGTGGTATGATGTGGTGTGGTGTGGTACGATGTGGTGTGGTATGATATGACACCGCACCACACATGGGGCTGGGGAGGGGTGCACAAACAGTACCATGTCAGATTCTGGAAGGAGCCAGAACACGCTAACAAGCTCTGAGTAAACACACACACCTTCTTTACTGCCTCTTCATTAGTCGTTCCATCTCCCCTCTGGGATTCACATTCCTTGCTCAGCCATTGCAGATGGGGGTGGGGCAGGGAAGACCAAGGGAAAACCTGAGGCTCTAACATGATGAAACTGCAATCATATAATATTGACTGGCCTATCATGCTGTGTCTTGCTGAGAGCAGTTCTAAAGATATTTGTACACATGTAATCACACACACTCATAAACACGCATCACACCACTCAGGGGGATGGGGAGGGGGTCACAAACAGTACCCTGTCAGATTCTGGAAGGAGCCAGAACACACTAACAAGCTCTGAGTAAACACACACGCACATACGCGCACAGTTTGTTTGTACAGACAGATGCGGGGGAAGGAGGTAACAGGGCTGTTCAACACAGGAGATGTGGACACTGGATATAACCTAGCCTGCTTGCCTGTCTGAGACAATTACTGAGACCCTGGTGTGTGTGTGTGTGTGCGTGTGTGTGTGTGTGTGTGTGTGTGTGTGTGTGTGTGTGTGTGTGTGTGTGTGTGTGTGTGTGTGTGTGTGTGTGTGTGTGTGTGTGTGTGTGTGTGTGTTGAGCACATTGATCCCAAGAGAGAGGAGGTGGACTGATCATAACACAATCAGTAGACCAATCGCTTGGTATCGACAGAGAAGTCACACAATCTTCCAGCATGTCACCTCGACCATTTCACCGAGGGATGGACATCCTATGCAGCAGAAGGAACCAACAACTATACTGTCCTGAAGCACCCCAGAGACAAATAATCACTCAATCAGATCAACTAGCTCTTTATGGAAGGCAGCAGATCTTGACGAAACAGAAAGCCACACAGCATATCAGGGGAATAGCAGCCTGGAATGCAAACTGAATAGCACTCTGTTTTACTGATGTTTCAGTGGAATCCAGGCAATAAACATATACACACCTAAGTAAATCAGAGAAACCAACTACAGATGTTGGACCTTCATTTGAGCCCGTTTTCTATATAAGGAAAATAATCCTGCAGCAACAGGAAATGTGAATTATTATGTGCATTATATTTAATGGACATTTTTGTAGGGGTTGATACATTTTTCGTAAGGGAAAATCAAGTCTGACATTTCAAAGTAAAAATTACAAACTTCAGAAGCCTTTTAAAGCCTCAAATACAAGTTTAAAATGTCCTGTATTGCAGGAAGGTTCTCCTGCAACAGGGTAATCAAATATAGATCCTGCATCTGTACAGTACTATACTGTATCTGTGATGTGTAATAGCTCCATCATCAGTAACATTAGCATTACATTCTCCCATAATGCTAATTCAAGTTGAGTATTAATACTGTGTCTCTGAGCAAACATAGAGATTGCACTGAGTGCTACTGTGCCCGGGATTACATAACACCCTCTCTCTCCAGCCCTACCTCCTTCCACCTTCATTAGGTAATGACTTTCATACAAGAGTCTGAGCACAGCAGTCACCGACTGGTTTAATGTGGGTAACGTTAATGTAGAGTTGGAAATGTAGGTAACACTAACTAAGCGAGAGAGAGAGAGGCACAGAGAGAGCAAAATTGTATACAGTGGTTTGACATTAGAGAACTAGCAGATTGTGCAGTCCATTCAGCACCACTAGAGCGCAATGCATCTTCAGCACCACGGACAGCACCCAACCTACTTACACTGAACATGATTTTAGTACTGAGCAATTAACTTAGTCTGTATGTGTCCGCATGGCCATAATAATGCAAGTCCGTGCAGTGAGACAACTGAATAAAACCTCAACAGCGGTGGATTGAAGAGGGGACTAGTGAAATGTAGGAGTGGATCTTAGAGTACCTCCTGCCTTCAAGAGAAGAATACATTGGTTGTCACTGCTGCTCTCACTCACAATCTGAGACTTCATCCAGCTTTGTGCTGTAGCCTTCACAAAAGTGTCCCCTGTCGAGTCTGTGGTGTGGTTGTTATTTAGTTAGGCCCGCCTACGCATGAGCGAGTTATAAAGCGATGACTCTGCGATGTTATAAAGCGCAAACAAACAGGCGGCAAGGCAGAGCACTTTGGATGAGGACACCCTTAAGTGACTTGACTCGGTTAAAAAAAGATGGAACATCTGTCCAGGTACAGATTTCACTACAATGAACAAACATCTCAAACTACACGGTCCATTACCTGCGTGCGGCAACCTTTCCTCCAGTTCTCATTGCACCACACAGAGCACAAACGTCAAAGGTGCGATCTTATATCGATCGACTTTCGATAAGTCTGTGGCCCTCAGGACTGATGTGACGTTAAGCCTAGGCCTACTGCCGAATAACCAAATCAAACCGGGTAATAGCCTACAATTCAAAAAACCGAGAGGAAAACTTGTGAATCAGTCACGTCAACAGTAATTAGAGGAACACAGTTGGGAAGCGCGTGTTAAAGCCATTCACGAGTAGGAGAGATTTATGATTGTTCAAGCAGAGTCCTGGGACGCTCGTCCTCCATCCCTCGCGGCCGTTGGACGTCATCACCGCGAGGGATGGATGTCTGTTTAAACAGGCTTGCAGATAAACTATTGTGCGGGAGCGTTCCGAGGCTGCGCAGACTCCTGTTCGGTTTAATCAGTGGTTATCAGGAGTCATCCCGAAGGAGTGATGCACCACCAGACTGCCTCATAAGTAGGGTATCAATGGGGCCACACACACAGAGAGAGATTGGGCAATCACTTTCACTGGAATATTAAAAAGTTTGTCATGCTAGATAACCAAAATGAATATCTGGTGAACATTAGCATATCAGTCTAGTTCAGTGAGGCTATCTTATGCATGTGTGGTAGACCTTTCTCATTGCATGTGGTCATATAGGCTAATATCGTTAATAACATTATCGTATCAAACCAAAGTGGATGTGTCCGTACAGAGTTACATTACCGACACCGTGGGTCTGCCCAATACAGAGGGTTTGTTCAGCGCAGCTGTGACTGTGATGTTGGAACGCCTTGTCCTTTTGGCTAATGCTAGATGTAATTAAGTATACCACTACCAACGTACAGTAACTAACAGCCGTGCTTGACTCATTTCCCAATATTTGTTTCCAGTCACTGACTGTCCCAGAGGAGACTGCGTGAATCAGGCCTTCATTGTCAAATTGCTGCAAAGAAACCACTACTAAGGGACCCCAATAAAAATAAGAGACTTACTTGGGCCAAGAAACACAAGCAATGTTATTTAGAATTCAAGGCACACTTAACCAGCATGGTTTCCACAGTATTCTGCAGTGATACGCCATCCCATCTGGTTTGCGCTTAGTGGGACTATCATTTGTTTTGCAACAGGACAATGACCAAAACACACCTCTAGGCTGTGTAAGGGCTATTTGACCAAGAAGGAAAGTGATGGAGTGCTGCATCAGATGACCTGGCCTCCACAATCATTGGACTTCAACCCAATTCAGATGTTTTGGGCTGAGTTTGACAGCAGAGTGAAGGGCAAGCAGGCAAAAGTGCTCAGCATATGTGGGAACTCCTTCAAGATTGTTGGAAAAGCATTCCTCGTAAAGCTGGTTGAGAGAATGCCAAGAGTGTGCAAAGCTGTCAAGGAAAAGGATGGCTACTTTGAAGAATCTCAAATATAAAATATGTTTAGATTTGTTTAACACTTTTTTTGGATGATGATGATTACACATGTGTTATTTCATAGTTTTGATGTCTTCACTGTTATTCTACAATGTAGAACATTGTAAAAATAAAGAAAAACCTGTGAATGAGTAGGTGTGTCCAAACTTTTGACTGGTACTGTACAGGCTTCTTTGTAAATGATGTCTGAGTGTTGGAGTGCGCCCCTGGCTATCTGTGAATGAACTTGTTATTTTTTTTATTAATGGTATCGTTTGGTTAATATAAGGAATTGGAAATGATTCATACTTTTACTTTTGATACTTAAGTATATGTTAGCAATTACTTTTCTTTCTTAAGTTTATTTTTAAAACCAAATACTTTTGACTTTTACTCAAGTAATATTTTACAAGGTGAGTTTTATATTTTCTATTTAAGTATCTTTACTTTTACTCAAGTATAACAATTGGTTATTTTTTCCACCACAGGGATTACATCAATTGGAACCGTCTAGTGGGCAAATGCACGTAATGTAGGTCTACTCTATCAATGCACAATTGTGTGTGTCTCTCTCTCTCTCTTTCGCATATGCACACACTTTGAGAAAACACGTTTTGAATATGTCTGGGTGCAAATTGAAGCCATTCTTCGGCACTGACTGAGTCAATGTTCCATTAGCCTAACTAAACAGCCACCCAGGGGGGGAGATGGTCATGGAGGGAGGAGAAAGGAAAACACCGAGTGAAAAGACAGATGCAGCACGAGGTCACTTTTAGAGAAACACGTGGCAACCAAACACGTGTGGCGCTCACTGATTCAGTTCTTATTTTCTCATTTTATTCATATACTCATCTCTTATAAAATGTACAATATAGACACCTTTACAAAATAGAAAATTACCCACATTACTGACAAATACAAAGTACAACTCCAACATATATATATATATATATAGGCCTATGCAATACTGCTTTGGCATTTCAAATACATAATAAAGTGCTAGTTTTTTTCATATTTTTTTAATATAAATACATTCACGATGACGTTTTTCTTTCATCACAAAAGTTCTTGTTCACAGCATTTCAGACGGACTGTGTCCTGGTCTTCAGTTGCAATAAAGTGCAGATGCTTATGTTAGATATACATTTGAGCGCCGAATCCACTTGTTTGAAGCATTTACAGTCAACTGAAAAAGAATTGTCGGTGGCCAACACACAAACACACTGTCATCAGAGTTCACTCAGCACCCCTCTAAACTTCACTGGGTGACCTGGAGCGGTAGGCTACGTTGGTCTGAAAGCAGCCGCAGAAAAGGACGTAGAGCGAGCGCTGGATCTCGGCATTGCGGTAGGCGTAGATGATTGGGTTGATCATGGAGTTGTAGGTGGCCGGAAGCAGCGTGGCGTACGTGTACACCAACGGGTACTCGCGCTCTCCCACCAGGCAGTAAATAGCGAAGGGCAGCCAGCTCGCGCCGAAGGTGCCCAGGATGATGGCCAGCGTGGACACGCCCTTCTTGGTGGCCACGTAGTGCGAGGCAGTGAAGAAGTGCTTCTGAAGAGCGATCTGGTGCGCGTGGTGGCATACGATCTTGCAGATCTTGAAGTAGAGAGTCAGCATGAGTATGAAGATGACGAAGAAGGAGACCGCCAACAATGTCACGTTGCTGCGAGTGAGCGGGCGCACGATGCTGCACGAGTTCGGGTCGTCCAGACAGTTCCAGCCCAGCACGGGTAGCAGGCCCAGGCACATAGACACGCCCCACGTGCCCGCCAGCATCAGGTGCACATAGTGGAGCGTCTTCTCCGAGAAGTAAGTCAGTGCGTTGTAGAGAGAAAAGTACCGGTCCACCGTTATAGCCAGCAGGCTACCGATGGACGCCGTGAAGGAGGCCACTAGGAACCCAACAGTAATAAGACTGATGGTCTCTGAGGAGATGACGTACTGGAACACGAAGTTGAGGATTAATCCCATGCCTGCCAGTAAATCCGCAGTGGCCAGGCTCCCTATGAGAACGAACATGGGGGTGCGCAGGGTGGGCGTATAGAAGATGATAGCCACCACGATGCTGTTCTCACAGGCGATGACGGTGCCCGACATGCAAAGCATGATGTCCCACGGGTTGATGGGGAAGTCCTGCGGGGCGGCGGAGAGTTCCAGGCTGCCGTTTCTCTCTGGATAGTTGGCCTCCATACACGGGAAAGCCTTTCCAGCCAACGTGGCTGTCGCCACAGTGTCGTTACCGAGGAAAGTCTCGTTCATGTCTGCGCATGTGTCACCTTTTCCCTCCTGAAGAGAAAATGACACAGAGAGAGAGAGATTGCAGTTTAGTTTCACAATTGCCATATGTAAAAATATGCAATGCCTAGAGACAGCAGGGTAGGAGCTATCCGTGGTGCGGAAACGTGGGCAACTCATGCAGCGGCTAAAAACGCCAAACCTGAATCATGAAAAACTCATAAAAGACAGATCTAAAACTGTTATTACATCACGGTAATATTATCAAAAAGCTTGTGTCCAACTTTTGAGACCGCATGAAGAGCAGTGCCCGAGGAGCTATCCATGGTGCTGAAACTTGAAACGGAATAATAGGCTATGATCGTGGATAAAAATGCACCCCTGTCCCACTTAACTCCCAATAACGAAACAAACTGATACACAATATTATCAAAACTCAATAAAGTAGCACATCGTCTTTTCACCGAGTTTTAGTTTCCATGTGAAATTGTGATGTAGATTACATACCTCTCCGTTTTACACAGAGCTTTCGGAAAAAACGTATTTGTAGAAAATCACAACTGTCTCTTTCCTCGAAATAGCTCAGGTAAAGCCCTCGGCTTTGTTCCGTTTCCCTCGCATAGGCGAGACACCAAGGGCAGGTGCGACCTGAAGCATTGACTGGCGCGGGGGAGAGGGACAAGAGCGCGAGAGCCAGAACGGTAAAGACTGACGTTTGCAAGCGGTGGAGCGCTATTAAACCCAAGTGACGTCAGGTCACATACTGTAGAGAGAGAGAGAGAGAAAGAGAGAGGAGAGATGCAGACATGAGAAGGCCGACCGCGATCACACGCTCAAGATTAAACGTGTAGACCATGCAGCGGCTCTCTGCCCATGAAGACTTCACAGCGCCCTGCTCAGCGCAAGGCCAAACAGATCACAGTCGGACTAATGCTAATTTCACTTGGTTACAGACTCTTTCTTGAAGTAAAAAAGATGAAATGGCACATTTCTTATATCAGAAAGTTACTGGTTGCGGATAGGCACTAGTCAAAGTAATCCAGTCCTGAAAGGTGTAAGAGGGAGCGTGTGTGTCAGGATACATTTGTGTGCGTGTGTCGATGTGTGTGCTTGTGTTGAAACTGCATTCTCCGTGTACGGCTTTCTAGATGTGGTAACCTAACCATCCTTTTTGGTCCACTATTACCACTACGAGATTCTGAGGAACGGAGTGGCTTTTCACTTTCCAATTCACGTTACAACCCTGCCTTACCCTTCGTTGTGGCTGGCAACACAACATTCTTGGTCTGCTGCTCAAATTGACCATACATACAGTGGGGCATAAAAGTATTTAGTCAGCCACCAATTGTGCAGGTTCTCCCTCTTAAAAAGATGAGTTGCCTGTAATTTTCATCATAGGTACACTTCAACTATGACAGACAAAATTAGAAAAAAAATCCAGAAAATCACATTGTAGGATTTTTAATGAATTTATTTGCAAATTATGGTGGAAAATAAGTATTTGGTCAATAACAAAAGTTTATCTCAATACTTTGTTATATACCCTTTGTTGGCAATGACAGAGGTCAAACGTTTTCTGTAAGTCTTCACCAGTTTTTCACACACTGTTGCTGGTATTTTGGCCCATTCCCCCATGCAGATCTCCTCTAGAGCAGAACATAATGCCACCTAATAGTCTGATCAAGTATAGCCTACTGATAACAACCACAGCTGGAGGTAGACTGGGGAAGCTAGCGCTCTGATCCCATCTTTATTTTTATTCAACCTTTATTTAACTAGCTAAGTTAGTTAACAAATTCTTATTTACAATGACGGCCTTCCCCGGCCAAACACTAAACCGGACAACGGGCCCTATGGGACTCCCAATCACGGCCGGTTGTGATACAGCCTGGAATCGAGCCAGGGTCTGTAGTGACGCCTTTAACACTGAGATGCAATGCCTTAGAAATCTGCACCACTCGGGAGTAGTGAGCCTGCGAAAACGTCAAGTCATGTTTTTACAGCCTAAGCTGCACTACATTACCAAAAATATGTGGACACCTGCTCATCGGACATATCATTCCATAATCATGGCCATTAATATGGAGTTGGTCCCCCCTTTGTTGCTATAACAGCCTCCACTCTTCTGGGAAGGCTTTCCTCTAGACGTTGGAAAATTGATGCTGGGACTTGCTTCCATTCAGCCACAAGAGCATTAGTGAGGTTGGGCACTGATGTTGGGCGATTAGGCCTGGCTCACATTCAGTGTTCCAATTCATACCAAAGGTGCTCGATGGGGTTGAAGTCAGGGCTCTGTGCAGGCCATTCAAGTTCTTCCATCTCGACAAACCATTTCTGTATGGAACTCGATTTGTGCATGAGGGCATTGTCATGCTGAAACAGGAAAGGGCCTTCCCCGATATGTTGCCACAAAGTTGAAGCACAGAATCATCTAGAATGTCATTGTACGCTGATTTCCCTTCACTGGAACTAAGGGGCCTAGCCCAAACCATGAAAAACAGCCCAGACCGTTATTCCTCCTCCACCAAAATTTACAGTTGGAACTATGCATTTGGGCATGTAGCGTTCTCCTGGCATCTGCCAATCCCAGATTCCTCTGTCAGACTGCCAGATGGTGAAGCGTGATTCAGCACTCCAGATAACGCGTTTCCACTGCTCCAGAGCCCAATGGAGGCGAGCTTTACACCACTCCAGGCGACGCTTGGTATTGCGGATGGTGATCTTAGGCTTGTATGTGGCTGCTCGGCCATGGAAATCCATTTCATAAAGCTACCAACGAACAGTTCTGGTGCTGACATTGCTTCCAGAGGCAGTTTGGAACTCGGTAGTGAGTGTTGCAACCGAGGACAGACAATTTTTATGCGCCTCACTCTTCAGCACTCATAGCTCCCGTTCTGTGAGCTTGTGTGGCCTATCACTTCGCAACTGAGCAATTGTTGCTCCTAGAAGTTTTCACTTCACAATAACAGCACTTACAGTTGTCCGGGGCAGCTCTATCAGGGCAGACATTTGAGGAACTGACTTGTTAGAAAAGGTGGCATCATATGACGGTGCCACGTTGAAAGTCACTGAGCTCTTCAGTATGGGCCATTCTACTGACAATGTTTGTCCATGGAGATTGCATGGCGGTGTGCTCAATTTTATACACCTGTAAGCAACGGATGTGGCTGAAATTACTGAATACACTCATTTGAAGGGGTGTCCACATACTAGTGTATGTATTTATTGCCTAAAATAGGCCCATTTATTTGTGTTCTGAGAAAATGTGAATGTTATCAAATTTGGTTTATATTCAAACTTCCGGTGGCTAGACTACCTGGGCCTTTTTAATCCAAAATGATTGACTGGAAATAATCAAAACAATAGTGATAACATGCTGTATGAGTATCTTTAAATTAAAACTAGGCGTCCCGCTAGCAGGACAACTTCGAGTGAAACTGGAGGACACGCAATTCAAATAAATAATCATAAAAATTATGGATATTAAACATTTCTGTGCATACAAGTATCTTATATCGGTTGAAAGCTGAAATTATTGTTCATCTAACTGCCCTGTCTGATTTACAGTAGGGTTTACATGCCCTAAAAAATTCACAAATAGTCATTAAATATTCACTTACTTTTTGAAAATCTTCCTCTGATTTGTCATCGAAAGGGTCCCAGCTATAACATATAGTGTCGTTTTGTTAGATAAAATCCTTCTTGATATCCCAAAAAATCAATTCGTTTGCGCCATCGATTTCAGTAATCCTCTCGTTCAACATGCCAAGATAGGAATACAAAAATCTACCTCTAAACTTTGTTTCAACAAGTCAAAATAAGTTTCTATTTAATACTCAGATACCCTAAAATGTAATCAAACTATAACATTTCATATGGAAAGAAGTATGTTCAATAGGAATCCAATATTAGCAGGTGCGCGTTGTCTTCATGGCACTCGCACACACAAATTTCGAAGACTGTGTCCCTGAAGTAAAACTCATTATTCTTAATAATTTTGCCTGAAACATTGAACATTGAGTGTCAACACCCAGTGGAAGCCATAGGAATTGCATACTGGGAGCTAGATTTCATTATTTCCCTATACTTTCCATTGTTAGAGCATTGACTCTCAAAAAAATTAATTCCGGTTGGTTTTTCTTTGGATTGTCTCCTACCATATCTATTGTGTTATAGTCTCCTACATTATTTTAACATTTCTACAAACTTCAAAGTGTCTTCTTTCTAATGGAAAAATATATATGTATATCCTGGCTTCAAGGCCTGAGCAACAGGCAGTTTACTTTGGGCACGTCATTCAGACGGAAATTGAGAAAAAAGGACCCTAGCCTGAAGAAGTTTTTAATTAAAGCTGCAAAGGCCGACACAATGCAACCCTGCATACAGAGAGCTCAGCCCTGTCGGTTTTATTGTCCAATCGCAGTTGTCTGTCTGTGTAAAGGGTTTTAATGTTTCCATGGGCTTACTTCGTTTTACTTGGCTCAGTGCAGCCGGCAGCTATTGTGACAATTTCAGAATGTAACATGCTGTTACTTTAATTTCAGGTAAAAGCTTAATAAAACAAGTCTCAAATATCAGAAAAATATACATTTCAGCTGTTTCAACATTGCTCTGCTATTACCACTTGTACTGTAGGAGTGTTGGTTCAACAACACATTTCTGTTTAGACTGCCCAGCTTCAAGGGAGGCAACAGTCGTGCGAATGTCGTGCTACCTCCGGAGGTAGTGGTCGAGACATAGCAAGTACGCAAGTTTATGTTTGAGTAATATGCGTCCGTATATTTAAACAGGCTCTATGTAGACTACGCCTCCTTCTGGTTATTGAGAAGGATTTCAACCTCAAATAATGGCCTATCATGTTCCCTGCACAGTTCAGTTACAGATCACCAGTTTAGAAAAGGCATTTTATTATAGTTCAATATTTTCACAAAAGTTAGAGCATGAACGATTGTTTTAGTTATTTTAAATACTCCTATCTAGCCAACAAACACCGTCTCTGCACTGCGTCGCAGGGAGCTGGAGTCCGCTCCCAAAGCATCTCGATGCCCCCATAGACACCTGCAATGTGATTTAACCAATGAGCTTTGGTATCCATTACTGGGAGTTACAGGATAGGTACTGTTTGGTGTAGCACAGATAATTTATGACCAACCTTAGCTTGGAGATACTGTCTTCGTCCTCAACTGGTGGAAACAGGAGTCTCATGGAATGTCGTTGTCTAGCTGCAGGGGGTCCGTTTGAATTGGCTCCATACGTTAAAACAAATATTTTTTTGTTTCATGAAGAAGATCCATCAATGTCTACGCCCCATCAAATCAAACTTTATTTGTCACGTGTCGAATACCTGTGTAGACTTTACTGTGAAATGCTGACTTACAAGCCCTTAACCAACAGTGTAGACCTTACCGTGAAATGCTGACTTACAAGCCCTTAACCAACAGTGTAGACCTTACCGTGAAATGCTTACTTACAAGCCCTTAACCAACAGTGTAGACCTTACTGTGAAATGCTTACTTACAAGCCCTTAACCAACAGTGTAGACCTTACCGTGAAATGCTTACTTACAAGCCCTTAACCAACAGTGTAGACCTTACTGTGAAATGCTTACTTACAAGCCCTTAACCAACAGTGTAGACCTTACCGTGAAATGCTTACTTACAAGCCCTTAACCAACAGTGTAGACCTTACTGTGAAATGCTTACTTACAAGCCCTTAACCAACAGTGTAGACCTTACCGTGAAATGCTTACTTACAAGCCCTTAACCAACAGTGTAGACTTTACCGTGAAATGCTTACTTACAAGCCCTTAACCAACAGTGTAGACCTTACTGTGAAATACTTACTTACAAGCCCTTAAGCAACAGTGTAGACTTTACTGTGAAATGCTTACTTACAAGCCCTTAACCAACAGTGTAGACTTTACCGTGAAATACTGACTTACAAGCCCTTAACCAACAGTGTAGACTTTACCGTGAAATGCTGATTTACAAGCCCTTAACCAACAGTGTAGACCTTACTGTGAAATACTTACTTACAAGCCCTTAAGCAACAGTGTAGACTTTACTGTGAAATGCTTACTTACAAGCCCTTAACCAACAGTGTAGACCTTACCGTGAAATGCTGATTTACAAGCCCTTAACCAACAGTGCAGTTCAAGAAAGAGTTAAGAAAATATAAAATAACAATAATGAGGTTATATACAGGGGGTACCGGTATCGAGTCAGTGTGCGGGGGTACAGGTTAGTAATGAGGTTATATACAGGGGGTACCGGTATCGAGTCAGTGTGCGGGGGTACAGGTTAGTAATGAGGTTATATACAGGGGGTACCGGTATCGAGTCAGTGTGCAGGGGTACAGGTTTAGTTGAGGTCATTGGTATATGTATGTAGGGGTGAAGTGACTATGCATAGATAATAAACAGCGAGTAATCCGGTGGCCATTTTATTAACTGTTCAGCAGTCTTATGGCCTGGGGGTAGAAGCTGTTAAGGAACCTTTTGGTCCTAGACTTGGCGCTCCGGTGCCGCTTGCCGTGCGGTAGCAGAGAGAACAGTCTATGTATGACTTGGGTGACTGGAGTCTGACAATTTTTGGAACTTTTTGAGGATCTGGGGACCCTTGCCAGTTATTTTCAGTCTCCCGAGGGGGAAAAGGTCTAGTCGTGCCCTCTTCACGACTGTCTTGAAGTGTTTGGACCATGATAGTTTGTTGGTGATGTGAACACCAAGGAACGTGAAACTCTCTACCTGCTTCACTCGGCCCTCCTTTTCCTGTTGTCCATGATCAGCTCCTTTGTCTTGCTCACATTGAGGGAGAGGTTGTTGTCCTGGCACCACACTGCCAGGTCTCTGACCTCCTCCCTATAGGCCCTCTCATCGTTGTCGGTGATCAGGCCTACCACTGTTGTGTCGTCAGCAAACTTAATGATGGTGTTGGAGTCGTGTTTGGCCACGCAGTCGTGGGTGAACAGTGAGTACAGGAGGGGACTAAGCACACAAGGGAGGATCAGAGTTGCTGACGTGTTGTTGCCTACACTCACCACCTGGGGGTGGCCCGTCACGAAGTCCAGCCTCCAGTTGCAGAGGGAGGTATTTAGTCCCAGGGTCCTTAGCTCCGTGATGAGCTTTGTGGGCACTATGGTGTTGAATGCTGAGCTGTAGTCAATGAACAGCATTCTCTCATAGGTGTTCCTTTTGTCCAGGTGGGAAAGGGCATTGTGGAGTGCAATTGAGATTGCATCATCTGTGGATCTGTTGGTGCGGTATGCAAAATTGAAATGGGTCTAGGGTATCCGGGAGGATGCTGTTGATGTGAGCCATGACCAGCCTTTAGAAGCACTTCATGGCTACCGACGTGAGTGCTACGGGGCGGTAATCAGTTAGGCAGGTTACCTTTGCTTCCTTGGGCACAGGGACTATGGTGGTCTGCTTGAAACATAGGTATTATAGACTCGGTCAGGGAGAGGTTGAAAATGTCAGTGAAGACACTTCCCAGTTGGTCTGCGCATGCTTTGAGTACACGTCCTGGTAATCCATCTGGCTCGCAGCTTTGTGAATGTTGACCTGTATAAAGGTCTTGCTCACATCGGCTACCAAGAGCGTTATTACATAGTCGTCCTGAACAGCTGGTGCTCTCATGCATGCTTCAGCGCTGCTTGCCTCAAAGCGAGCATAAAAGGCATTTAGCTCTTCTGGTAGGCTCGCGTCATCATCTTGTCTAATTCAAGTCTTCTCTCATTGATCAAGACAGCGGGTGTCCACCCCAAAGGGCTGCATGTCATGATGACAGACACCTGTCTCGATCATTGACAGAAGACAAGAAATAGACAATATGGTGGAGTACACAGTTGTATTAATTCATGGAGCAGAAAAAGTATTTTAATAACAGAGCGTTTTCTAAATTCAAATACTCCACACTGCCCACTCACTCATTCACACCTGTAGGCAATTAGGACTGATCGTTCTTGAGAACATCAGCTCTGGCTGCCATACTGTGTGGGAATGTAGGTGTGGTCAGCCAGGTAAAATACCACATGTATGCATCAGCAGCTAATAAAGAGTGGCTTACTATCAGCTCCTAAGATATCACTAGCTTGAATCAAAGAACCAAATGCCCCGTGCCTGTCTGCACCCTGTCTAGGTCCTGTGATCTAACCAGCTACTGATCTCAAATTAAAGCCAGTCAACTCAGACATTTCAGAAAACTGAAATATCAATTCAATAACTGAAAAGGGAAATCTATTTTCAATAACTTCTCAAAACACTTGTCACATATACTCCCTTTCCGGCCTCTAGGTCATCAGGCTGCTGATTATCCCGCACACCTGTCACCATCGTCTCATGACACTCACCTGGACTCCATCACCTCCTTGATTATCTTCCCTATATCTGTCACTCCCCTTGGCTCTTTCCTCAGGTGTTATTGACGTTGTTTCATGTCGGTGTTTTGTTTATTCATTATAACACTCCCTCCCTGTACTTGCGTCCCGACTCTCAGCGCGCTCGTTACAGAATAACACCTTAAGCCTCAACCAGATCGCCAGGCTCCCCTGCCAGAGCCGGCTTGTCAGGCTCCCCAGGATCCCCTGCCTCAGCCGGATCGCCAGGCTCCCCTACCTCTACCGATCTGTTAGGTTCCCGTGCCCCAGCTGACTCGACAGGTTCTCGCGCATCAGCATGGGTGACCAGTCCGCTCCTGATCTCTGGGTTCGTCCCCTTTGACGCCGTCCTGCGGCTGGAGCCACGCGTCGGGGAGGGGGTAGTCACCTATACTCCCTCTCCGGCCTCTAGGTCATCAGGCTGCTGATTATCCCGCGCACCTGCGCCTCATGACACTCACCTGATTCCATCACCTCCTTGACTATCTTCACTATATCTGTCACTCTCCTTGGTTCTTTCCTCAGGTGTTATTGACTCTGTTTTCATGTTGGTGTTTATTGTTTTGTTTATTCATTATAACACTCCCTCCCTGTACTTGCTTCCTGACTCTCATTGTGCTCGTTACAACACTGAAAAGTAAAAGCTATTTATTTCAATAGTTGCTCCAATTTTTGAAGTTTAAATTCAAGTCACTTCCTGAATTGACTACCTTCAATTAGAATTGACCCCAACCCTGGTCTCTTCTCATAGCCTCAGTCTAATCGCTATGTGGGGAGACTAGCTAGTTCCAACACAGCACCACCACTACCCCCCTCAGTGCTGCTCCACGTGTTACCATGTTGTAAGAGCAATCCATCCTCCCCTGGACACAGATCCTGCTGTTTGTCCTTCTTGTACAACATCAACTGGTCTGCTCCTCTCTGCCTGCAATACACTCCCCAGTCCACACAACAACAGTTTAAATGGCAACCATGGTAACCAATATTCACACTGGGTGTCCAAGCTTACCGTACACTCATTAC
Source organism: Oncorhynchus mykiss (assembly GCF_013265735.2). NCBI lineage: Eukaryota > Metazoa > Chordata > Actinopteri > Salmoniformes > Salmonidae > Oncorhynchus > Oncorhynchus mykiss. The sequence continues at coordinate 26,493,410 of NC_048568.1, forward strand.
CTAACACTAACACCTGTTGTAGCTATTACAGTGGATATACGTACCGTACTGTACAGGGAAACAAGCCTGCTGCTGTATGTCCAGGCCACGTACCGGCTGTACCTAAATACTCCTCTAACCATCATTTACTCTCCTACTTCATTCCCTCTCTCTCTCCCTCTCCCCTTCCACCTTCATTCCATTATTTTCTCTATTACTCTGCCTTTACCCCCTCTTTTTCAAATTCTCCTTCTCGCTAACAGTCTATTTTCTCCTGAGCCATTCTTATCATGATTCCCTTTACATTTTGATCCATCCCTCGCTCTCCCTTTCTCACTCATCTATCTGTAGTGGCACCAGTGGATGGGAAGATGTGGCCGACAGACAAAATGTTCCCCTTAAAGGAGAGTTGTCTCAGTCACTACTCCCACACGTCATTGGCTCATCTGGTGGTCATCCTTAAGATTTTACACTTTTTTTCTCTCCAAAAGTTCATTTTTGCATTTCTGGTTTTAGGTAGAGAGACAAACAAGCACAGATCAGACCAGACTCGAACAAACAACATTTCAGTGGCCCAAAAGTGTTTAAACATTTTGTTACAAATTCATATTATCTTCTGATAATAATTGCCGTTTACAATGGTAAAATGAAGAAATTCACATCGGCAGAAATCAAATAAAATGTTATTGGTCACACACATGGTTAGCAGATGTTAATGCGAGTGTAGCGAAATGCTTGTGCTTCTAGTTCCAACAGTGCAGTAATATCTAACAATTCCCCAAATCTACCTAATACACACAAATCTAACAAGTAATCTAACAAATCCCCAACAACTACCTAATACACACAAATCTAAAGGGGTGAATGAGAATATGTACATATAAATATATGGATGAGCGATGGCCAAGCGGCATAGGCAAGGTGCAGAAGATGGTATAAAATATAATATATACAGTTGAAGTCAGAAGTTTACATACACCGTAGTCAAATACATTTAAACTCAGTTTTTCACAATTCCTGACATTTAACCCAAGTAAAAATTCCCTGTCTTAGGTCACCACTTTATTTTAAGAATGTTAAATGTCAGAATAATAGTAGAGAATCATTTATTTAAGCTTTTATTTCTTTCATCACATTCCCAGTGGGTCAGAAGTTTACATACACTCAATTAGTATTTGGTAGCATTGCCTTTAAATTGTTTAACTTGGTTCAAATGTTTTGGGAAGCCTTCCACGAGCTTCCCACAATAAGTTGGGTGAATTTTGGACCAAAGTACGTTCATCTCTAGGAGACCTTCCTGAGCGGTATGACGGCCACGTGGTCCCATGGTGTTTATACTTGCATACTATTGTTTGTACAGATGAATGTGGTACCTTCAGACGTTTGGAAATTGCTCCCAAGGATGAACCAGACTTGTGGAGGTCTACAATCTTTTTTTCTGAGGTCTTTTCTGATTTCTTTTGATTTTCCCACGATGTCAAGCAAAGAGGCACTGAGTTTGAAGGTAGGCCTTAAAATACATCCACAGGTACACCTCTGATTGACTCAAATGATGTCAATTAGCCTATCAGAAGCATCTAAAGCCATGACATCGTTTTCTGGAATTTTCCAAGCTGTTTAAAGGCAGAGTCAACTTAGTGTATGTAAACTTCTGACCCACTGGAATTGTGATACAGTGAATTATACGTGAATTATACTGTCTGTAAACAATTGTTGAAAAAATTACTTGTGTCATGCATAAAGTAGATGTTCTAACCGACTTGCCAAAACTTTTAATGACTCCAAACTAAGCGTATGTAAACTTCCGACTTCAACTGTGCATGTGATATGAGTAATGTAAGATATGTAAACATTATTAAAGTGGCATTGTTTAAAGTGACTAGTGATCCATTTATTAAAGTGTCCAGTGATCGAGTCTCAATGTGGTCAGCCTCTCGGAGTTAGTGATGGCTGTTTAGCAGTCTGATGGCCTTGAGATAGAAGCTGTTTTTCAGTCTCTCGGTTCCAGCTTTTATGCACCTGTACTGAACTCGCCTTCTGGATGATTGCGGTGTGAACAGGCAGTGGCTTCGGTGGTTGTTGTCCTTGAGTGGTCTTTTAACAGTTGTGTGTGTGTGTGTGTGTAAGAGGAGAGCAAGAGAAATACACATTTGGGGAGAAAGAGGGGGTGAGAGTGAGAAAAGAGAGAGAGGAGTGGGATAGAGTACGAGAGGAGAGAGCGAGGAGAGAGTGCGGAGAGTGCGGAGAGAGAGCGAGAGAGAGAGCGTGGAGAGAGAGAGCGAGAGGTGGGATGTAATAGGTGGAGCAGGAGGAGGCAGTTCATGGTTGAAATGGAGAGAGGGAATGAGAGGGAGATGTCAGTTTTATAGAACATGCAGCTTCTCCTGTCATTCTGTGACCACAGCAGGATTACTACTATTAACCATGCACAGAGGGAGCTACACATAGCTCTGTTCCACTAATCAACTGTTTTTGTGGATACAAATTGAACAGGATTGCCTCCCCATGAAAGGTAGCTGGCTCCAGATGATTAATTCATTTCAGGCGAGTGAGAGGTGTGTGACCAAAACAAATCACTGATATTTGACACCCGCTGTTTGGTTCAAAAACATCTTAGAAAAACAGGCTTATTTAAAGACCCTGCTTCTCATTCATTCTCACATATAAGCGCGCGCGCGCGCACACACACACGAGGAGACGACGGCTCATAATAATGGCTGGAATTAAATGCCATCAACCACATGGAACCCATGTTTGATGTGTTCGATACCATTCAATTTATTCTGTTCCAGCCATTTCTGAGGCCATCCTCCCCAATTAAGGTGCCAGCAGCCTCCTCAGACACATATTAATCCTGAAATCTATAAATGCCCACCTTGTTAACCTTGCTACAGCTGTATATGCCTAAGGCCAAACAGCCTTTTACAGTGAAGAAAAAAGAGAGGGAGAATAGGTGGTATGGAGAGAGGGGAGGCATGTTTACCCAAGCACATGTACACTCATGGGCTTGGTCTGATTTCTGATCTCTAATGGTATTTTTTTGATAATGTCACTAGACAAGGAAACCAGAAAGACCAAGTATATAAAGAGCTGTCCTAATGGTTGTTGTTTCTCTCTGTCTGATTGGCTAATCTTATCTCTCTCGGCACCCAGCTTTGTCCCGCTGGCCAGAAATGTGGGAGACAGGCAGACACCAGCACACGTTCTCTCCCTCAGCTTTAATCTGTGCTTAATAACAGCTAATAGATGTTCACTCTCGGTTTCATTCCCTCTCCTCTACATGCGGGTATATGCAGCAGGCTGTTCATCCCTCCTCCTTCCACGCCTTCTCTCCCCCTTCCTTCTCATTCCTCTAACCACTAGGAACAGAGAGGCCAGGGAGAAAGGACCAGCGGCCAGGGTGTGTGTGTCTTTGTGGAGTGTGTATAACTGAATGTGTGTTATATCTGTGAGAAAGTCAGTGGCTGCAAAGCTCTCTGAAGCCCAGGGGAGAGACACACACTCAGAGAGACAGAGAGCGAGGGAGAATCACACCCACACTCAGAGACAGAGAGCGAGGGAGAAACACACCCACACTCAGAGACAGAGAGCGAGGGAGAGACACACACTCAGAGAGACAGAGAGCGAGGGAGAGACACACACTCAGAGACAGAGAGCGAGGGAGACACACACACACACACTCCGAGAGACAGAGAGCGAGGGAGAGACACACACACTCAGAGAGACAGAGAGCGAGGGAGACACACACACTCAGAGATACAGAGAGCGAGAGAGACACACACACACTCAGAGATACAGAGAGCGAGGGAGACACACACACACACACACTCCGAGAGACAGAGAGCGAGGGAGAGACACACACTCAGAGAGACAGAGAGTGAGAGAGACACACACACACACTCAGAGAGACAGAGAGCGAGGGACACACACAGACTCAGAGAGACAGAGAGCGAGGGAGACACACACACACTCAGAGATACAGAGAGCGAGGGAGACACACACACACACACACTCCGAGAGACAGAGAGCGAGGGAGAGACACACACTCAGAGAGACAGAGAGTGAGGGAGACACACACACTCAGAGATACAGAGAGTGAGAGACACACACACTCAGAGAGACAGAGAGTGAGGGAGACACACACACTCAGAGATACAGAGAGCGAGAGAGACACACACACTCAGAGATACAGAGAGCGAGAGAGACACACACACTCAGAGATACAGGGAGCGAGAGAGACACACACAGACTCAGAGAGACAGAGAGCGAGGGAGACACACACACACTCAGAGATACAGAGAGCGAGGGAGACACACACACACACACACTCCGAGAGACAGAGAGCGAGGGAGAGACACACACTCAGAGAGACAGAGAGTGAGGGAGACACACACACTCAGAGATACAGAGAGTGAGAGACACACACACTCAGAGAGACAGAGAGTGAGGGAGACACACACACTCAGAGATACAGAGAGCGAGAGAGACACACACACTCAGAGATACAGAGAGCGAGAGAGACACACACACTCAGAGATACAGGGAGCGAGAGAGACACACACACTCAGAGAGACAGAGAGCGAGGGAGACACACACACACACTCAGAGATACAGAGAGCGAGGGAGAGACACACACATTCAGAGAGACAGAGATTGAGGGAGAGACACACACTCGGAGAGACAGAGAGCGAGGGAGACACACACATTCAGACAGAGAGCGAGGGAGAGAACACACACACTCAGAGAGACAGAGAGCGAGGGAGACACACACACACTCAGAGAGACAGAGCGAGGGAGAGACACACACACACAGAGAGAGACAGAGAGACACACACACTCAGAGAGACAGAGAGCGAGGGAGAGACACACACATTCAGAGAGACAGAGCGAGGGAGAGACATACACACACAGAGAGACAGAGAGCGAGGGAGAGACACACACACACAGAGAGACAGAGAGCGAGGGAGACACACACACACACAAACTCAGAGAGACAGAGATCGAGGGAGAGACACACATTCAGACAGAGTGTTACACACTTATTCACCGTCAGTATTTAGATAGGCAGTTGTTCTAAAGAAAGCTAAATAAAAAACATTATTTATATGAAATGGAATTAAATCAATTAGTTTTGTAAACATGATACGTTTATTTTGTCCAACATCCAAACAGAAAAAACGACAGCTGTGCTAAATGTGTGTAAAACTCAAAAGCTACATAAAAAAAAAACAGGGATGTGTTTAAAATGGCAAGAGAGAGAAAAAGAAAACAATGAAACACTTGTTTAACCTTGGAAGCCATACATGATCATGACTAAAATAACTGAAATAAATAACCTGTTTTCATCCTTTACTGCTGTCACTCTAAAATAACTACTGAAAAATATGAAGTCATAAAACAGACTAGGAATATTGTCCTGCCTCTTCTGGAAACATTCACTAACGGTCATCTCATCAGCCTGAGAAGCCTTTGATTGGGAGTCCACTGTATACCATGAAACCACAATCCACTCTCCTTGCAGGTAATGGGGCTGTGGTCAAGAGCGTGGTTGATCCAACGTTGAGATGTGGTTGATCGATGGTTGCGAGTTGGTTATGGCCATAGAAATAGAATGAATAGAACAGGCTTTGAATCTCTGACCCTGGCAATATGACTGGTAAACTCATGGGTACACTTGTAATGGCTGCCTGTTGATTAAATAATTTCCATGGTAATGTAGAATGTTAATTCAAATGATGCTAACTGATGTGGCTCTTACAATGGAATCTATTTTTTTTGTCATGTCAGTTGAGTTGACTTAACAGATCACATCACAGATTGATCGCACACTTCCTGCTTTTACTTCCTGCTTTGCTCCTTATGGGTACACTCACAATGGCCACCAGTCCACCCATTATGCCATCATTGACTTTAATGGGGATGACCATTCTATTCATTCTATTTCTATGGTTATGGAGCCTCTCACATCACATGTACCTGTTCTTGATATACTCTCTGTACATGAGTATGTCCTCTCGGCACAGTGATCTCACCTGGCCAAGGCCAGTTAGCACGTGGCCCTCAAACACCTCCCTGTTGTCCCTGTCCACCTGCGGAGACGACACCTCGTATATACTGTCAGTCGTAAAGCATGACACAGGAACACTGGAGAGAGAGAGATAAGAGGGAGAGGTGAAAAATAAAACAAATGCTAAACTCATGCTGGATATAAGTTACTGTGGTACAGTAGCTGTAGGTAGTAGTGATTCACATGTAAGATAACTAAGCTAAACAGACCAAAATGTGTTCTGCAGAAAAGTGACATTTTTAAACTGAAACGTGTTCCTAAAAGAAGAGAATGGGTCACAAGACAGATTTGTAGATTATTGGGGATGCAGGGAGGGAGAGAGAAATGTTGGTATTTCTACAGCCCTGGTAATCACTAATAATAACTTGTGTGGAAGCTGAACCCCTCGCATGTTCAGTCATCTACACAGCTCATTAGCTACTTCAGGTTTCTCAAGTCATCCTTCTGGAGGGTGGCCACACCACACCACAACCCCACCCCACCCACCAGCCTCATGCACATACCCACTATACAGACATTTCATAGACCACTTTTTCTCACAGCACTCAACACTACCCCCCCCGCTTTCAGAACATCACAGAATACACGACATGACAGAATGACACAGAATTCATCAGAGCAGAGCACTTTAGTAAAAAGCCAGTGTTGAGCAATGGGGCCGGCCATTGGGCTAGACTTAACATCAAGTGCTTTTATGACTGAAAAAGAACAACATGTGGATGTGGAGGTACAATGTGTCTGTTCTGCTTGGCGGTCACAACTCTCTTATTGTAAAAGAGCTTGATATGTACACTCAGCACACAGTACTAAACTGACCTCTGATAGCGGATGTTGGCTGAGAGGTCACCAAGACAACACAGTGAGGCTTCCAGTGGATCACTGAGTGATGTACAGTAGTTAGTCTTGATAGAGAAGCACTTGTGACAAGTGTTTTGGGTGAGTCAGAGCAAAGCAAACAGTCACAAGTTAGCTAGGATGAACAATACCAGGAAGTGGAGTAGAACTCAACCTAATCGTTTCACATGTTCCACCTTTCCTAGCACTATTTCCTGTAGCAACACTGGTCTTCCTCTTAGTTGTCCCAGCACGTTTGATGACCCACTTCCTCTGTAGTAAATCAAATTACTTTTCTGTTCTTTGTCCTCTCATTCTCACTCTTTTTACTGGTTCCCCTGTCCCCCTAGTCCCTGGCTGTGAATCGAGTGTGTGTGTTTCTGTGTGGTTTCTGGGCGCCTGAGAGAGAGAAACAGTTGAGGTGTGGAAACTCTCCTCTCCCGAGAGGAAAATGTCGGTGAATACGTGAAGAGAGAAGACACTAGCAAGGTTTCCATCCAATTGGTGACAAAATCCCGATAAAAACAATGTACATTTTCCAAGTAGAGTTGTTTCTATGAAACATACTTTTTGTGGCTAAAAATATATGCGGGATGATGTAGTGCACATAAGAATAACTTTTGCAGTTAAATTCCCATGTACCGAATAAACAATACAAGTCAGTAAATGGGTTTCCATCACATTTTCAACTACTGATGGTTTTGTCACAAAGCATGTTGTGTTATATAGTGAATGTGCCTGGTCTTTGCACGTGTGCTCTAGCCAACAGCTCGGCGATAGGCCTACAGTGCGGGTAGGGTATCTATATGAGATTCCTATAATGGAAAAAAAGAGCAAGATTATTTTTATTTGTGAAACGGCAGTCAAGCATCGATCATCAAGTCACCAGAATAAGACCCTCAATATTTATTGGAAAGCAGCATCAAGATCACCGTGCACTTTCCCCACCCTGTGAAGTTCATCAAAACTGGTTTCATCTGTAGTTAAATAAACTGCGTGGTTTCCCGGGTCGTAGTGGGAGGACCACAAAACATATCATCGCTCGACTCCAAGTTTACATCAATATTTGAGCAGAAAGGTATTTCAACCGTCATTTCACGCATAATTAACTTTACAGACACTAAAATATCCTACCTTGTCTAGCGTATTTCATTTTGTCGACATTTGGAAAGTTTACTGACAAACAATGCTGATGGCTGGTTCCTAATACCAAGCGCATGTGAGGTAAACAATGCTGATGGCTGGTTCCTACTACCAAGCGCATGTGAGGTAAACAATGCTGATGGCTGGTTCCTCCTACCAAGCGCATGTGAGGTAAACAATACTGATGGCTGGTTCCTACTACCAAGCGCATGTGAGGTCAACAATGCTGATGGCTGGTTCCTACTACCAAGTGCATGTGAGGTCAACGATGCTGATGGCTGGTTCCTACTACCAAGCACATGTGAGGTCAACAATGCTGATGGCTGGTTCCTACTACCAAGCTCATGTGAGGTCAACAATGCTGATGGCTGGTCAACAATGCTGATGGCTGGTTCCTACTACCAAGCGCATGTGAGGTCAACGATGTTGATGGCTGGTCAACAATGCTGATGGCTGGTTCCTACTACCAAGCACATGTGAGGTCAACGATGCTGATGGCTGGTTCCTACTACCAAGCGCATGTGAGGTCAACAATGCTGATTGCTGGTTCCTACTACCAAGCGCATGTGAGGTCAACAATGCTGATGGCTGGTTCCTACTACCAAGCGCATGTGAGGTCAACAATGCTGATGGCTGGTTCGTACTACCAAGCTCATGTGAGGTCAACAATGCTGATGGCTGGTTCGTACTACCAAGCTCATGTGAGGTCAACAATGCTGACGGCTGGTTCCTACTACCAAGCGCATGCGAGGTCAACAATGCTGATGGCTGGTTCGTACTACCAAGCTCATGTGAGGTCAACGATGCTGATGGCTGGTTCGTACTACCAAGCTCATGTGAGGTCAACAATGCTGATGGCTGGTCAACAATGCTGATGGCTGGTTCCTACTACCAAGCGCATGTGAGGTCAACGATGTTGATGGCTGGTCAACAATGCTGATGGCTGGTTCCTACTACCAAGCGCATGTGAGGTCAACAATACTGATGGCTGGTTCCTACTACCAAGCACATGTGAGGCTAACAATGCTGATGGCTGGTTCCTACTACCAAGCTCATGTGAGGTCAACGATGCTGATGGCTGGTTCCTACTACCAAGCTCATGTGAGGTCAACAATGCTGATGGCTGGTTCCTACTACCAAGCGCATGCGAGGTCAACAATGCTGATGGCTAGTCAACAATGCTGATGGCTGGTTCCTACTACCAAGCGCATGTGAGGTCAACGATGCTGATGGCTGGTCAACAATGCTGATGGTTGGTTCGTACTACCAAGCGCATGTGAGGTCAACAATGCTGATGGCTGGTCAACAATGCTGATGGCTGGTTCGTACTACCAAGCGCATGTGAGGTCAACAATGCTGATGGCTGGTTCCTACTACCAAGCGCATGTGAGGTCAACAATGCTGATGGCTGGTCAACAATGCTGATGGTTGGTTCGTACTACCAAGCGCATGTGAGGTCAACAATGCTGATGGCTGGTCAACAATGCTGATGGCTGGTTCGTACTACCAAGCGCATGTGAGGTCAACAATGCTGATGGCTGGTCAACAATGCTGATGGCTGGTTCGTACTACCAAGCGCATGTGAGGTCAACAATGCTGATGGCTGGTTCCTACTACCAAGCGCATGTGAGGTCAACAATGCTGATGGCTGGTTCGTACTACCAAGCGCATGTGAGGTCAACAATGCTGATGGCTGGTTCCTACTACCAAGCGCATGTGAGGTCAACAATGCTGATGGCTGGTTCGTACTACCAAGCGCATGTGAGGTCAACGATGCTGATGGCTGGTTGCTACTACCAAGCGCATGTGAGGTCAACGATGCTGATGGCTGGTTCCTACTACCAAGCGCATGTGAGGTCAACAATGCTGATGGCTGGTTCGTACTACCAAGCGCATGTGAGGTCAACGATGCTGATGGCTGGTTCCTACTACCAAGTGCATGCGAGGTTAACAATGCTGATGGCTGGTTCCTACTACCAAGCGCATGTGAGGTCAACGATGCTGATGGCTGGTTCCTACTACCAAGCGCATGTGAGGTCAACGATGCTGATGGCTGGTTCCTACTACCAAGCGCATGTGAGGTCAACGATGCTGATGGCTGGTTCCTACTACCAAGCGCATGTGAGGTCAACACACACACACGTTCTGCAAAGAAATACATGACCTTTTCTGCACTGCCTGAGAGAAAGAAACCAGCTTATCTAGAGCTCCACTGTCCACTGTCATTCAAATTAATATCTCAAAATTCGAATTCAATCTCCTGTGAGACGGATCTGAGGTTTCTCTCTCTACCAGCCTCGCTCTCCCTATTGCTGTCTCTTTCCGTCTCATTTGGTGTGTCTCTCTCTCCGTATCGCTCCCTTTCTGCCTCAGATTTTGGAACCTCTGGCTGTGAGGTTGACTGATCTCTACAGTGATGTGAATCCACAGCAACACGTTGATTCAGTAAATAGACCCTGATAACACACGTGGCTCTCCTTCCATCCTGTCTCCAGTCTATATTTTTTGCAGCGAAAACAAAAACAATCTAACCCTCCAAACCTCTCTAAGGGTTCTCTGAAAGTTCCCCTATTCAGACTAATTATCGCCATGGTTATTATGGAAGGTACTGAAGACTTTTATTGTTCTAGCCTCAATCAAACTGAGCCAGGAAGAGAGCAACAAGTGTGTCTGTGTGAGTGTGTGTGTAGATGGATTGCTATGCGTCAACCACTTCAACGTCCAGGAGATGGATGAGACGAAAGAGTGTTACCGTGACAACAGGCTGTGGAGATGAACAAGGGTTCTATGAAAGGGTGAATGCACTCAGGGCAGGTGTGTGGGTGGTGATGAAGGATTGAGGTATTAGAAGACCACCCTCACCTCTGAGAAACACACACACACAGCTAATTAACATTATCCTACATTAAGGATGTGACTGTGGAGGTGTGATTGCGTGAACCCATTAAGAAGTCTAATGCCACACAGACACACACAACAGAGCCCTCAAACTCAGTTCCACTGCTTTGTTTCCCCATTGTTCCCCTCTAATCAGGGACTGATTTAGACCTGGGACACCAGGTGGGTGCAATTAATGTTCAGGTAGAACCAGCAGGTTCCGGACCTCGTAGGGTAAGAGTTGAATACCCTGGACCAGAGGATTGCAGGATTTTAGGGTGCTACAACCCAATCGGCTTGTCCACTAGATCTAACAGGCAGTAGTGATGGGTGGGGGGATAGATACATGTACACATATTTTGAGAACCTTGTTCACCTTGTTAATTAGGAAGCCAATTTGTTTTCCATGACTGAACAAAACGTTCTCATGGCTTCTCTTGTTCCTCTGCAGCAGACATATGGTGAGAAATATGTTTGGAACATCGACTTACAATAAATATAGAATCATGAGAATCGCAATACATATAGAATCATGAGAATCGCAATAAATATAGAATCATGAGAATCGCAATAAATATAGAATCATGAGAATCGCAATAAATATAGAATCATGAGAATCGCAATAAATATAGAATCATGAGAATCGCAATACATATAGAATCATGAGAATCGCAATACATATAGAATCGGTGCCAAAGTATCGTGCCTTCTGTTCAGGACAACTCTGAGTATCCATGTAACTGTGGATTAAATATGATATGAATTGCAGATTTGGAATCACGGGTGTGTGGTGTGCTTTTATGACATTAAATCTGTATTTAATATAACCCTTACCGACTCGTCTTTTAAAACACAGACTCCTCACGACATGTCGCCTTCCACATTTACCTCACTCAGACAACAACAAACATACAAATGTAGGCCCATTAGTGGGAGGGCTGCGGGCATGTTCTTGTTGAGAGTGGTTCTCAAGTTTAAAACGACTGTCAGTCAAAAGATATACAAGTGTGCTTGCTTCATTTCCTCAAGCCGAGAACATGAGCGCTGATGTCCCATATAGCATGTAACTGTACAGCTACTGCGTTCCAATTTAGGCACTTATCAATGAGAAAATCAGCCATTTTCAACCCGTATATGGGATGACGGGTGTTGTGAGTGGAAAGGGCTACTGGAAGAGGAAATTAAATTAGGATAAATGTGATCAAGATTGTACTGGGAGTCTGTGAGTGTAGAGTCTGTCCTCATGTAATATTATCCCCTCCATGCCTAAGTCAATGGGTGAGACAGGTCTCAAGGGGGATGAGGCTGTGGATGGAGGGAGTGGGGTGCCAGGGAAGGAGGGGGAGATGGATAGAAAGCAAACACAAGGATACAGTGTTTTGCCCATCCCTCTCTCCCAATTTCCCCCTGCAATTTCTCAAGCAAGAATTTTGCTACGACTGTCTGGTAGTGATCTGAGTGGGGCGGGGAAAAACTGAAAACTACCTGCTATTGGCAGAGAGGTTTGGAATCCTCTTTCTTATGGGTCTATTAACTAGTGGTGATGTCACCAGGCAGGTCAAAACTCCATCCCACCAACAAAGGCTGACATTTCAGGGGGTCTTTACAAACAGCTCTTACACTAAAAGGGCTTTAGCATAAAGCATTAGCATTTAGTATAAAAAACAGAACATCTAATTCTTCACTGCACTGGGCCTTAAAAAAAATACAGTTGAAGTCAGAAGTTTACATCCACTTAGGCTGGAGTCATTAAAATCATTTTTCAACCACTCCACAAATGTCTTGTTATCAAACTATAGTTTTGGCAAGTCTGTTAGGACATCTTCTTTGTGACTGACAACAACCACCGAAGCCAATGCCTGTTCACACCGCAATCATCCAGAAGGCGAGTTAAGTACAGGTGCATCAAAGCTGGAACCGAGAGATTGAGAAACAGCTTCTATCTCAAGGCCATCAGACTGCTAAACAGCCATCACTAACTCCGAGAGGCTGACCACATTGAGACTCGATCACTGGACACTTTAATAAATGGATCACTAGTCACTTTAAACAATGCCACTTTAATAATGTTTACATATCTTACATTACTCATATCACATGTACAGTTGAAGTCGGAAGTTTACATACGCTTAGTTTGGAGTCATTAAAAGTTTTGGCAAGCCGGTTAGAACATCTACTTTATGCATGACACAAGTCATTTTTCCAACAATTGTTTACAGACAGATTATTTCACTTATAATTCACTGCATCACAATTCCAGTGGGTCAGAAGTTTACATACACTAAGTTGACTGTGCCTTTAAACAGCTTGGAAAATTCCCGAAAATTATGATGCCATGGCTTCAGAAGCTTCTGATAGGCTAATTGACATAATTTGAGTCAATTGGAGGTGTACCTGTGGATGTATTTCAAGGCCTACCTTCAAACTCAGTGCCTCTTTGCTTGACATCATGGGAAAATCAAAAGAAATCAGCCAAGACCTCAGAAAAAAAATTGTAGATCTCCACAAGAGAAATTTCCAAACGGCTGAAGGTACTACTACGTTCATCTGTACAAACAATAGTACCGAAGTATAAACACGATGGGAACATGCAGCCGTCATACCACTCAGGAAGGAGATGCATTCTGTCTCCTAGAGACAGACGTATTTGGTGCGAAAAGTGCAAATCAATCCCAGAAAAACAGCAAAGGACCTTGTGAAGATGCTGGAGGAAACAGGTACAAAAGTATCTATATCCACAGTAAAACGACATAACCTGAAAGGCCGCTCAGCAAGAAAGAAGCCACTGCTCCAAAACCGCCATAAAAAAGCCAGACTACGGTCTGCAACTGCACATGGTGACAAATATCCTACTTTTTGGAGAAATGTCCTCTGGTCTGATTAAATAAAAATAGAACTGTTTGGCCATAATGACCATTGTTATGTTTGGAGGAAAAAGGGGGAGGCTTGCAAGCCGAAGACCACCATCCCAACCGTGAAGCACGGGGGTGGCAGCATCATGTTGTGGGTATGCTTTGCTGCAGGAGGGACTGGTGCACCTCACAAAATAGATGGCTTCATGAGGGAGGAAAATTATGTGGATGTATTGAAGCAACATCTCAATACATCAGTCAGGAAGTTAAAGCTTGGTCGAAAATGGGTCTTCCAAATGGACAATGACCACAAGCATACTTCCAAAGTTGTGGCAAAATGGCTTAAGGACAACAAAGTCAAGGTATTGGAGTGGCCATCACAAAGCCCTGACCTCAATCCTATAGAAAATGTGTGGGCAGAACTGAAAAAGCGTGTGCGAGCAAGGAGGCCAACAAACCTGACTCAGTAACACCAGCTCTGTCAGGAGGAATGGGCCAACATTCACCCAACTTATTGTGGAAAGCTTGTGGAAGGCTACTGGAAACATTGGACCCAAGTTAAACAATTTAAAGGCAATGCTACCAAATACTAATTGAGTGTATGTAAACTTCTGACCCACTGGGAATGTGATGAAAGAAATCAAATCTGAAATGTCACATTCTTACAATAAAGTGGTGATCTTAACTGACCTAAGACAGGGATTTGTTTTGAGGAATTGTAAAAACTGAGTTTAAATGTATTTGGCTAAGGTGTATGTAAACTTCCGACTTCAACTGTATGTATGAAAAGTTGTAAAACATTATCCTAAATATAAAACCATCAACTTGGTTACCATTGGTACTTAATATGAGTTGTCAGTATATAAATATAATACATATATTTTGTACATACTTTTATTTACTATGTCATGTCTTTGTTGTAAATGTTTTGGTGCCAAACTGGTGGCAGTGGTGAAAAATGTCAATAGTTGGAAAAGTTAATTAAAAATAATTACATTGTTGATCAGATGCTTTTTTTAATCAATTAGGCAATAACCATATGGTCTATCCACTAGAAACTCATGGACAATATCGACACAGATATAAAAGTGAATACTATATCAACTTTTTTTTTTGTCAAAGTATAAATGACTAAAGTTACCATAGATGAACTGTTAATTACCAATATTAGCAGAGATTCCAGTAACTTTAGTAAATTACCAGTAGCTTTGCAACCCTATTCCCAGGAGACTGTTGTTCATAAGCTTTTATAAGATGGTGTGTGTGTGTGTGCGTGCGTAGCGCACATTGCTTTAACATGTGTTGGAGTGCTGGCACTTCTAAACCCCCGGTTCACAGTGCACTTGGGTGGGTCAGAAGGACACGGGAGCGAGAGGCTACCACTGATGAGAGAATACCACTGAGGAGGATAGAGGGAGGGGATAGACAATAATAAGAAGAGAGAAATTGTGGAGAGGCAGGCAGCACAAGTCCACAAGCCCCTTTGGGACCACTTAGAAAGGAATGTGTTATTACATTTTTTCCAGTCGTCTGAAAAGGCCTGTATCCATCTGTTCATTAGAATAGTATTAGACAGTGTACTTGTTTGTGTGTTAAACGCTCAACTTACACGTTGATGGCGTTCTCCAGGACTGAGGGTTCGGTTCTCTCCAACTTGTGCTGGTTCTGACCCAGATAGGCAAACCTGCAGAACAACACACACACAGTCAGTGTTTAAACAGCTGATCACCACGGAGACCCAAACATCACCAAACATTTCAGATAACGTAAGTAGCATCACACCTCTTTTTTTTTTAGACACCACTGTATCAAATATTTAACATTGAATTAGGAAAGTATGTGGACGCCTGCTCGTCAAACATCTCATTCCAAACTAAAAGTAACATTGAAAAATAGTAATCAATATATAGAAAAACACAGAATCCCAAACAATGTTCATAAATCTGAGTTGATATTTCTGGAAGGCCAGCATCTTGGAGTCGCCTCGTTACTGTTGACGTTGAGACTGGTGTTTTGTGGGTACTATTTAGTGAAGCTGCCAGTTGAGGACTCGTGAGGCGTCTGTTTCTCAAACTAGACACTAATGTACTTGTCCCTCTTGCTCAGTTGTGCATCGGGGCCTCCCACTCCTCTTTCTATTCTGGTTAGAGCCAGTTTGCACGGTTCTGTGAAGGGAGTAGTACAGAGCGTTGTACAAGATCTCGTGCCTGCATCTAGCTTATCTAGGGTGTAATCATTAGTCCAACAGTTGCAAACAAGAGTTTCTATTGACAAATTCAGGTTTTTATCCCCGTTTCGTTTGCATCCGTTTAAGAAACGTTTATCAACAGAAATCGATGGAATGAAGACACCCCTGATCACACAAACAGTTCACATTGTATTCCTTCTTGCCTCTATGCACTCTCGTCTCACCTTTTCCCTTCGTTTGTAGACTTCAATGAACAACACTTCAGCTGTATGTGACCAGGCGAAAGAAAACTTTCCAAGCCAAACCATCTCATAACCACTACACACAGCCTACATAGTTGTCCCCATATTAGCTAAAGTAACGTCCTAGTCAACATAGCTAATAGGACTAACTCATTCGTAAACCTGCTACATTCATACAGTAACGTTACAGTGTACAGTCACAGTAAGCAGTTACACCGGCAGGCTCCAGCGGCAATACATTAATAAAATCAAAAGCCCACCTTGACTTGGAAGAGTTCCAGTGTTGGATAGTCATAGGCAGCAAGCTAACATAGCATCCCTCTCTGTTTGAGCCAGGTGTTTGAGTAACTAAACTAGCCAGCTGCATTTGCTAGCTAAGTGAAACTGAAAAAATAAAAAAAGTACAGAATCTCGCATGCTTCTCCTTCATTTTTGAAGAAATGAATTTGTTGAAAACTGTTCAACTATTGTCTCTCTCTCTCTTTGAGTCAACTACTCACCATATTTGATGCAGTGCTACTTAGCTGTAGCTTATGCTTTCAGTACTAGATTCATTATCTGATCCTTTGATTGGGTGGACATTTCAGTTCATGCTGCAAAAGCTCTGATAGGTTGGAGGACATCCTCTGGAAGTTGTCATAATTACTGTGTAAGTCTATGGAAGGGTGTGAGAACCAAGAGCTTCTTAGGTTTTGTATTGAAGTCAATGTACCAAAAGGAGGAGGGAAACTAGCTGTCTTCTGGCTACACCATGGTGCTACCCTACAGAGTGCTGTTGAGGCTACTGAAGACATTCATTGCAAAACAATGTGTTTTAATCAATTATTTGGTGACATTAATATATTTAGTATAGTTTTATCTAAAAAAGATCACTTTTTCAATGTTTTAACATTTATATTTTCACGAAATTCACTGAGGGTGGTCCTCCCGTTCCTCCTCTGAGGAGCCTCCACTGGTTAAGGTAAAAGCAAGGTGACGTATAACCAATAATTATCTTCATACAATAGTTCCCAGTACTATACAATGGCTGTGTTCAGTTCCTCCAAAATGTGATATCTGAGTGACCGGGGTACAGAAGGACACAGGAACAAAGGACAGTATGACAAACAGCACCTATAAATACAGGGCTGTGAGGGGAGAGCGAGAAACACACAACTTTATTGTTCCCCTGGCCTGATTAATCTCTCCATTTCTGTGGTTCCATCAGGACGCCCCACAGGTAGGGAGACGTGAGTGTGTGTGTGTGTTCTGGTGGGATTAAGCTCCAAGGGTCTTCAAAGGCCCAACACACACACTTAGTTGTTCATTGAGGAAGAGATGGCCGTAGCTAACCTGAGGTACCCCTCTGTGTCCTGAGTTCCATCCCTACACTGATGGCCACTATAGTATAGGCTGCCATAACACATGGTGAAAAGCTCGGATGATGAGAGCAGAACTATACTTCTGAAGGGGGATTATAGATATGATCATTCAGTACATATTAATGAGCCATTCATTGTATGTGTCCTACAGGCACAGTATGTACAGTGCCTTCAGAAAGAATTCACACCCCTCGACTTTTTCCACATTTTGTCGTTACAGCCTGAATTCAAAATTGATTACATTTAGATTTTTGTGTCACTGGCCTAGACACAACACCCCATAATGTCAAAGTGGAATCGTGTTTTTAGAAATGTTTAGAAATGTACAAAAAGCTGAAATGTCTTGAGTCAATAAGTATTAAACTGCTCTGTTATTGCAAGACTAAATAAGTTCAGGAGTAAAAATGTGCTTAACAAGTCACATTAGTTGCATGGACTCACTCTGTGTGCAATAATAGTGCTTCACATGTTTTTTGAATTAATCCCTCTTCACACCACACAGAATTATCTATAAGGTCCCTCAGTTGAGCACTGAATTTCAACCACAGAGTCAACCACAAGGACCAGGAAGGTTTTCCAAATTCTTGCAAAGAAGGGCATCTATTGGTAGATGGGTAAAACATGCATCCTGTTTGCAACAAGACACTAAAGTGATACTACAAAAAATGCTGCAAAGCAATTCAGTTTTGTCCTGAATACAAAGTGTTATGTTAGGGGCAAATCCAATACAACACATTACTGAGTACCACTTTCCATATTTACAAGCATAGTGGTGGCTGCATCATGTTATGGGTATGCTTGTAATCTTTAAGGACTATCTATGCACAGGCAAAATCCTACAGGAAAGCCTGGTTCAGTCTGTTTCCACCAGACACTAGGAGATTATTTACCTTTCATTAACCAAAAACATAAGGCCAACTCTACACTGGCGTTGCTTACCAAGAAGGCAGTGAATGTTCCGGAGTGGTCGAGATCCAGTTTTTACTTAAGTCTACTTGAAAATCGATGGAAAGACCTGAAAATGGCTGTTTAGCAAAGATCAACAACCAATTTGACAGAGCTCTAACCATTTTTTACTGTGAACACTGAGGTTGTACCCACTAAGTTTATTTTAACAGTGGTCAAGTAGCCTACTGTGGCTATTTGATCATAATGTAGGTATAGCAGAGTGGCCTACCATAAAAACCATCCAACAACATTTTAACATGGAAATAGCTGTTATCGTTCAGCCTACAGAAGTAGCCAATGTGTGTTGTTCAGTTTAGGCCTACATTCCATGAGACTGTTGAAAAAAACAAGCCGAGCTTGACATTAACCTGTTCATCCACTTGTCCTTCAGACAAGGTGACACAAAATGTTGTTGTTTGATGCAAGAAACCACTTTACAAATAAAATGCAGCATTATTCCCATACCATTATTACAGGGAATCAGACAAATTATGTTATCTTCTACCTATTGGCTACTTAGCTTATTGAAGCCTGTCTCAAAATACAACACACACAAAAAAGCTCTGTACCTGACTCGCTTTTCAAAAATGTCTAGAAATGCACACGTTTTGTGCTCTTGTAGGAAGCAATCACTCCCCCATTGCTGACTACAAATTATTTAGAACTGGGCTATTAACTCACTAACCAGCAAAGGATATGAACTAAATGTACAAATGTGTACACGTCTCTACATGTAGCTAGCACTTTGATCTCAAAACACCTTATTTCCACAAGTATTCAGATTTTTTTACTATGTGACTCAAAATTGAGCTCAGGTGCATCCTGTTTCCATTGATCATCCTTGAGATGTTTCTACAACTTGATTGGAGTCCACCTGTGGTCAATTCAATTAATTGGACATGATTTGGAAAGTGTATAACATTAGCTGTGAGTGTTCATCACTACTCGTTTGATTATATGTGAATGAGGAGCTGAGAGACTGTGTACAGCCGTGGCCAAAAGTTTTGAGAATGACACAAATATGAATTTTCACAAAGTTTGCTGCTTCAGTGTCTTTAGATATTTTTGTCAGATGTTACTATGGAATATTGAATTATAATTACAAGCATTTTATAAGGGTCAAAGGCTTTTTCAAGACCTCTGCAATCCGCCCTGGCATGCTGTCAATTAACTTCTGGGCCACATCCTGACTGATGGCAGCCCATTCTTGCATAATCAATGCTTGGAGTTAGTCAGAATTTGTGGGTTTTTGTTTGTCCACCCGCCTCTTGAGGATTAACCACAAGTTCTCAATGGGATTAAGGTCTGGGGAGTTTCCTGGCCATGGACCCAAAATTCCCCGAGCCACTTAGTTATCACTTTTGCCTTATGGCAAGGTGCTCCATCATGCTGGAAAAGGCATTTTTCGTCACCAAACTGTTCCTGGATGGTTGGGAGAAGTTGCTCTTGGAGGATGTGTTGGTACCATTCTTTATTCATGGCTGTGTTCTTAGCCAAAATTGTGAGTGAGCCCACTCCCTTGGCTGAGAAGTAACCGCAAACATGAATGGTCTCAGGATGCTTTACTGTTGGCATGACTCAGGACTGATGGTAGCGCTCACCTTGTCTTCTCCAGACAAGCTTTTTTCCAGATGCCCCAAACAATCAGAAAGGGGATTCATCAGAGAAAATGACTTTACCCCAGTCCTCAGCAGTCCAATTCCTGTACCTTTTGCAGAATATCAGGCTGATGTTTTTTCCTGGAGAGATGTGGCTTCTTTGCTGCCCTTCCTGACACCAGGCCATCCTCCAAAATTCTTCACCTCACTTTGCATGCAGATGCACTCACACCTGCCTGCTGCCATTCCTGAGCAAGCTCTGTACTGGTGGTGCCCCGATCCCGCAGCTGAATCAACTTTAGGAGAAGGTCCTGGCGCTTGCTGGACTTCCTTGGGTGCCCTGAAGCCTTCTTCACAACAATTGAACCGCTCTCCTTGAAGTTCTTGATGATCCGATAAATGGTTGATTTAGGTGCAATCTTACTGTAAGCAATATCCTTGCCTGTGAAGCTTTTTTTGTGCAAAGCAATGATGACGGCACGTGTTTCCTTGCAGGTAACCATGGTTGACAGAGGAAGAACAATGATTCCAAGCACCACCCTCCTTTTGAAGCTTCCAGTCTGTTATTCGAACTCAATCAGCATGACAGAGTGATCTCCAGTCTTGTCCTCGTCAACACTCACACCTGTGTTAACGAGAGAATCAACTGGTCCTTTTGTGGCAGGGCTGAAATGCAGTGGAAATGTTTTTGGGGATCCAGTTCATTTGCATGGCAAAGTGGGACTTTGCAATTAATTGCAATTCATCTGATCACTCTTCATAACATTCTGGAGTATATGCAAATTACCATCATACAAACTGAGGCAGCCGGCTTTGAAAATGAATATTCTCAAAACTTTTGACCACAACTGTAGACAGTGTCACACCTTGATGCACTTAGCGAGAATTATTCTAATGACTTACAATCCTTATTGTAATGCGCACCAATGAACAACATTGTGTTCAAGAACAAATGGATTTGTTTCAGCGTGTTTTAGGGGCAAAATGGTTTTAATTGAAGGGTTTGGGTGTTATGGTTTTATTGTCACATATGCCGGATAGGTGCAGTGAAATTTGTTGTTTTACAAGGTCAGCCATAGTAGTAGGATTCCCTGGAGTAAATTATGTTTAAGTGCCTTGCTCAACGGGTATATGGACAGATTTTTCACCTGGTCATGAGGTCATTAGTGTGCGGTTCTCCAGTTGACAGAGTCCATTTAGAACATCACCCTAATAGTGACTATGGGACGGCCTGTACCCGTCTTCAGGACAGGATGTCTTCTATTATCAACCGTCCAGAGAAAAGGATCAGAATCAGACTGGCTGATCATCAGTTCCGTTTGTCTCACAGGGGACCACTTTCATAACGAAACGAGTCTCCGTCATGATTAGACGTTTGGGCAGTTTTGTGTCAGTAGGTCAGAAGCTCACAGGGGTTGAAATGCAATACTCAGTGTGACAGCAGTGTGAAGATCGATCTTTACGGCATACAGTCAATCATCAAACACCTGACTCAGTCTCACATGATGCGTGGAAGCCCCTCGTTTTCATGGTGTGTGTGTGTGTCTCACCTCTCATATATGAGCATGTCCTCCTCGGCAGGGAGCGCGGCCAGGTTGAGTCCATAGGTTTCTCTCATGGACTGTTGCAGGAAGTCCTGTGTGGGGGCAAGGGTCAAATGTTAGGGGTCAAAAGGTTAGAGGTAACAGTGAGGAGTGGGATGAAAGGAGACAAACAAACAGTATGAAATCATCCTGAACAACTCCGACTAGACCTCCTCAAGCGCTCTCCAACTGTACTGTGCAACTGTTCAGATTGTACCCCCTTCCTCTAACCAGGGACCAAACCTGAGGAGAACATATCAACACATCCTCCCCTCCTGAGAAACACTAGACGTGGGAAGTGTAGTTTACTGTGGGAGGTGTGCTTTGTAGTCCGCAGGGAGAAAATAGATGGCTTTTCAGCAAACACAAAGCCACATAGGAAAACTACAGACTGGAACGCCTGTGATTGTCACCACAAGAGACTAGAGTGAGAATGAATACGAACAACAATAAAGGTGAAGTGTACATCCATCTTCTGTCCCTACATAACGTGGATGGTCCAGCGGTGGTTTAAGTAACAGCAGTAGCCTTTCAAGCACTTATCTCCTCTGAGATGATGGGACAGCTCTATGTCCAACACAAAACATAGCATTTCCATTCAAAGGCTATGGATTCAATCTGGCACCATGGTTTGTGCCCAAGACGAGAGAACTGGAGGGAGGTGGCCGGATACAACAAAATACAAGAGAGTGAAGCTTTGCAAACACACACACAGAAACAAACTCTCACACGCACACACACACACAGAGGGGGAATATGGAATTAGTGTGTCTAATTATACAGCAAGCAGAAAGGTAATGATCAGATGTTTAAATATTTGATCAGTTGTGTTTTTCTGGCGCCATAGCAATCCATTCTCTGGGACAGGCTCGCACGCAGCGACACGTGTGTGTATGTGCAGACACGTGAGCTAACCGCTAACCTTCTATCCCAAAATATTCATGACCCCCTCCCCGCTACCCACTCCAGATCCAAGAAGAGGCAGAAAACATATGAGGGAAGCATGTTATAAATGAAGCCTGAGGGAGAAAACGTATAGCTGAGGGAAGCATGTTATAAATTAAGCCTGAGGGAGAAAACAGTACTGGGGTTAATGGATATTTACAAAAATCTATATTTTATTCAATGTTTTTTTGCCTCTCGTTGTCAAAAGCAATCAGTGTGGTTGTTACTGGGGATGTGAGGATGAGTGAATCTGGCAAGAAAGACTGGGAGGGGAGAGGATGAATCAGAAAACAGAAAGCAGCATGTGAATTAACATATAAAGGTGTATGGACATTAAAAGCATGTGAATTAACATAAAGGTGTATGGACATCTATAAGCATGTGAATTAATATAAAGGTGTATGGACATCTAAAAGCATGTGAATTAACATAAAGGTGTGTGAACATCTAAAAGCATGTTAATTAACATAAAGGTGTATGGACATCTAAAAGCATGTGAATTAACATAAAGGTGTGTGGACATCTAAAAGCACGTTAATTAACAAAGGTGTGTGGACATCTAAAAGCATGTGAATTAACATATAATTTACATCTAAAATCATGCAAATTAACATATAATTTACATCTAAAAGCATGTGAATTAACATATAATTGACATCTAAAAGCATGTGAATAAAGATGTTAGATGATCTCTTTCTTTTGCTCTGTCTTCATCTCTCTACCCTGCTGTCTCCATGGCTCCTGGCCTCTCTCGATCTCTCATCACGGCAGACGGGGAGAGGAGAGAGCTTATCCTTGTGCATATTCTGTTTAGAGAGTATGAGATGGCCCTTAACCTGAACACTTTACTCAAGAATGTAAACAGAGGAAGAAATTACCCACAAGCCCATGTTGTGTGGCTGCCTGGCGGCACACAAAAACAAAAACTTGATTCACCACCACCGACCTCGCCGCTTCTTCACACAACGAGGGTCTAGTCGGTCAAAGAGACACCCAAACAGCATCTGGGTTACCATCGCCGCTGACAACAAATGTGGCACACAATATTCTTGTTATAGCAACAGATTGAGTACAATTGGGATTTTGAAGCAAAGCGTGACATTTCTATGTGTCCCGGTGTAGGTCACTGGGCTTGGCTGTCGATTACTCTGTCTCTTTTCTAGTGGCCTCATCTCTTTTCATCTCGGTCCATCCATCTATTCATTTATGCTTATGTTGTATTTCATTTTACGGCAGAGTAGAATTTAGCCCCTAGCTGTCATCATAAAACATACAGGAGGCAACCACCTGAGGGAGGGAGGGGGGCAGGAGATGGACAGAAGGTGGGAATGACCATTCGAGTAAGGTTCAGTAACTGGACATTGAGAGATAAGTCGAGACAAAACTACCATAGACCTACCCAGTCTATGATTGACAAACATAAATATCAGAAATGATATGAACTCAGGGGAAGAGGCCTTTCCCAACCAACTGACCTAAAGGATGGTAGAATGGATAGAGAAGGAGAGAACTCATTGTGTTGTCTATCTCACAGGGAACTGTACTGTGAGCCATTAATTAATTACATCCAAGTCATCTACTTCATTAGGATGGCCAGTTCTATACAATTCATGAGTTGGTAATTCCTCCTCATCTTCAATATGCTCCCCATCTTCCCCAGTTCATTTCCTGACCTGAATGAGCTCCAATGGAATCTACTCACATCTTGCTGCCAATCTAAATACCCCTTTTATGGTAGCACTCACATGGGGTCCAGGTGATGGTACCACTCTTAATAGACAGTGGTACTACCACCTGGGTACCAGTCCAACAGCATGTCTGTGTCCCAAATGGCATACTATTGCCTTTGTAGTGCACTACTGTTGAAAAGGCCCATAGGGCTCTGGTCCAAATTAGTGCATTATAGGGTGCCATTTGGGACACAACCACACAATGTATTCTGACTGAGGCTGGCATCAAAGGGCTAAAGCCCAGCTCCGCTTCCAGGTCATCCTATTCAAATTCAAACTCCCATTGTCTCCCCTCTGCTCTCTCGCTTGCTTACTAAGGAGAATATTCAACCAGTCCAGTTGTCATGGAAACACAGAGAGAGACCTTGAGTCACAAGCGAGAGATGAGAGCCCCCCGTTTTTTGTTGTGAAGTGTGTGTGCACATGAAAATAGATCAGTCTCGTGTATTTGATTCACTCTAGTATAATCATTATGATACCATGTATTAGACTGGTGACTGTGGATAACGTTGATGATAGAACACAATATCAGCTGCGGTGATATGTTAGTCTTCTACATTTTGCTCTGCTGTCTAAAAAGCCAAACCATCAAACCAAACCATCCAAAACTATCAGTGTCCTGGGGAGTTCAATCAAACTATAAGAACTCAAACTGTGTTGTGGTGAATACGCTTTTGATTACATATCATTTGTATGCCATGTTATGGATTCATTATCTGAATGATTATGCGGCCATTGTGAAAATCTCAATGGATAGGGGAGAAATTCATGTTCTCAAACAATAACACATAACACCGATAGGTCAACTCCGTGAGTGAGAGGGGGAGAGAGGGAGACAGAATGTTGGCTAGAGAGACAGAAATGGGAAGGAGAGGGAATGAGAGAGGGCCAGTTAGCGAGAGAGAAACCTCATTATGTTCTGAACATGTGAGGAGAAACGAGAGAGCTCCACCTGACACTGAAAATCTTTTTTAAATTGACACAGAATGAGTTTTCAATCTCGATAGTTGAAATCTTCACATTTAGTTAACACCTTCTTTCCCAAGGTCCAGTTTGCATGTCAGCTGACATTTAACTCAGCTGGCTACCTGTGTTTGTGTCAGCGCGTTTCCCATCCCATACCTCCTGAGTGCGGACGCTCTCCCCAGACTCGGTTAGTAGTTTGACGGGGGTGGAGCGTTGGGACACTGATCCGTCATCGTCGCGGTCGTCCTCGGAGTCGTCCTCTGAGCTGCTGGAGATCTGTTCCTCACTGGGGGGTGGGGGGGCGCTGGCCGCTGTCTTCCTCTGGACCACCGTCTCCTCCTTACTGCTCTTAGCACTACACACACATACATTTTAGACATTTAGCAGACACTTTTATCCAGAGCCACTTACAATTCATGCCTTCATCTTAGTGGTTGTCTCACCCAGCTATCACACACATTAGTAGTAGTTAGTGTCAGTACTCCATAGCGTGACCATACTGCTCTTAGACACACAGAATAAACAGACAGTAGAGGTAGACAGTATCGTTGGTAGTTTTTTGAATAAACATGGTTAACAAGACAGAGCCAGACAAAGGCTGAGAGAGGTTACCCCTAACCTCTCCAGGTACACCTGGCCCACCATCCCACCCTCGATCTGGACTGTCTCTATGACCATGTTCACCTGTACAGGGAGACAGTCCCCATCATTGCTAAGACTCTCAAGGACGACACTTTAAACCGCAGTCCGACCTCTCCACCCAGGAACAGCGGAGCAATCTCCACCCCGCCAAGATCACCGAGACAACACCCCGGACAGCACCCTGGAACCCCCAGCCACGATCACAGACCACCCCAGCCCAGCTTCAGAGCCACCCAGACGAGGCCTCCCACCGCAGACCCACACTTGGAGGAGCCACAGCCCAGCAGGCAGAGCTACGCACAGGCTGTGAGAGGAGCAACTGGCCCAGCCACCACCAACCAAATGAGTGACATTAAACAAATGCTGAGTCTACTATGCTCACATGTGATAGGCCGAGGGTCATGGTAAGATGAGCACAAGAACTCCACCATCCTCACACTACACCCATCCAAGTGGCATGACACAAATTCTATCTTAAATTATAAACAAATCACATTTGCATAATAAGAGTTTACTTTAATTGAAAAATCCTATTTTAATAGTTCTTGTTGGATTGTGAGTGTTTGTCTCATTTTGAAGGTAAAGAAAATAAAAAGAAGTTATGAAATCTTTTTACGTTGCATGTTGGAATTTACAAGGATTGAAGTCATCTGCTTTTGGACTAAAGAGCAGAAACCCAGACTTCCTGAAAGAAATTGATGATGTTGATATTGTAGTACTACAGGAAACATGGTGCAGAGGTGATGTTTCCACTGGCTGTCCACTAGGTTATAGGGAGATAATCATACCAACCACTAAATTAAAAGGAATCTAACAGGGCAGAGACTCAGGGGGAATGCTAATGTGGTATAAATCTGAACTAATTCATTCAATCGAATTGATCAAAACAGGATAATTCTTTATATGGTTAAGAATCAACAAGGAGGCTATCTTGACAGATAAAAACGTCTTCCTCTGTGCCACATACATTCCCCCCTCAGAGTCACCCTACTTCAATGAAGAGAGTTTCTCCATTCTAGAGGGGGGAATTAGTCACTTTCAGGCCCAAGGCAACGTACTGGTCTGTGGAGACCTGAATGCTAGAACAGCAGAAGAACAAGACACTATTAACAGTCATGGGGATAAACACCTACCAGGAAGCAACAACCTTTCCCTCCCTACATACCCCCACAGAAACAACTATGACAAAGTGAAAAGCTCGAGTACAGCTCGTGAAGCTCTATGTCGAACACTCCGTCTGTACATAGTCAACGGTAGGCTGAGCGGGGACTATTTTGGTAGGTACACCTACAGCTCATCCCTTGACAGCAGCACTGTAGACTACTTCCTCACCGACCTAAACCCAGAGTCTCTCAGAGCCTTCACAGTCAGCCCACTAACACCTCTCTCAGACCACAGTGGAATCACAGTGTATCTGAGAAGAGCAGAACCCAACCATGAAGCATCACCGCCCAATAAATGACATGGTACAAAACAGGCCTATAGATGGAGTGCAAACAGTACAGACATCTACCAAAAAGCAATTAGTAGCCAAAAAATACAATCTCTCCTGGACAACTTTTTAGCCTTAACATTCTCCTATAGCAATGAAGGTGTAAATTTGGCCGTTTGGAACATAAACTTTAGATTTGACAAATTAGCCTCCTTGGCTAATTTAAAGAAGCATAAGAGCAAACCAGAAATAACAGATAATGAAACATGGTTTGATAATGATTGCAAAAATCTAAGAAAGTAATTGAGAAATATATCTAATAAAAAACACAGAACCAGACAACAAAAATATACACCTTCAATATGGGGAAACACTGAAGCAATACAAACACACCCTAAGAACAAAAAAGGAACAGCACATTAGAAATCAGCTGGATGGAATTGAGGAATCCATAGAATCAAACCACTTCTGGGAGAATTGGAATAAATTAAACAAACCTCATCATGAGGAATTGGCTATCCAAAATGGGGATATGTGGAGAAATCACTTTGCAAACCTCTACAGGAAGATAACAAAGAGCCCAGAACAAAAAGATATACAAGAAAAATGACAAATCCTTGAATCAGCAGTCAAAGACTATCAGAATCCTGTGGATACCCCAATTACAGAAGAAGAATTATTGGAAAAACTATGCACTCTCCAACCCAAAAATGCCTGTGGTGCTGATGGTATTTTAAATGAAATTATCAAATATACAGACCACAAATTCAAATTGGCTATACTCAAACTCTTCAACATTATCCATACTGCAGGTATTTATCCCGATATTTGGAACCAGGGATTGATCACACCAATCTATAAAAAATGGAGACAAATTTGACCCAAATAATTACAGAGGAATTTGTGTTAACAGCAACTTGGGGAGAATTCTCTGCAGTATTATAAATTGCAGACTACATAATTTCCTTGACGAAAACAACGTCCTGAGCAGAAGCCAGATTGGATTTCTGAAAAATTATCGTGCAACAGACCACATTACACCCTCCACACTCTAATTGATAAACAAGTAAACCAAAACAAAGGCAACATCTACTCATGTTTTGTAGATTTCAAGAAAGCATTTGATTCAATTTGGCACGAAGGTCTTTTTTATAAAACTAATAGAAAGTGGTATTGGAGGGAAAACATGATGTTATTAAATCAATGTACACTAAAAACAAATCTGCGGTTAAAATTGGCAACAAGCAAACAGACTTCTTCTCTCAGGGACGGGGAGTGAAACAGGGCTGCCCAATAAGTCCAACACTATTTAACATCTACATTAATGAATTGGCAAAAACATTAGAAGAATCGGCAGCACCTGGTATCACCCTACACAACACTGAAATCAAGTGTCTGCTGTACGCAGATGACCTGGTGCTGCTGTCTCCCACTAAAGAGGGGTTACAGCAGCACCTAGATCGTCTTCACAAGTTCTGTCAGACCTGGGCTCTGACCGTTAACCACAGGTTCTGTCAGACCTGGGCTCTGACCGTTAACCACAGGTTCTGTCAGACCTGGGCTCTGACCGTTAACCACAGGTTCTGTCAGACCTGGGCTCTGACCGTTAACCACAGGTTCTGTCAGACCTGGGCTCTGACCGTTAACCACAGGTTCTGTCAGACCTGGGCTCTGACAGAAATATAATGATATTCCAAAAAAGGTCCGTAAATCAGGATGACAAATATCAATTCTATTTGGACACAGTTCTATTAGAACACACCAAAAACGACACATATCTAGGACTAAATATCAGCAACACAGGTAGCTTTCACATGGCTGTGAATGAGCTGAGAGACAAAGCAAGAAGAGCATTCTATGCCATTAAAAGGAACATCAAAATCGAAATTCCAATTAGAATTTGACTCAAAAATGTTCAATCAGTTATAGAACCAATTGCTCTATATGGCAGTGAAGTATGGGGTCCAATCTCTAATAATAATAACCAAATGGGACAAACATCCAATCGAAATACTGCATGCAGAGTTTTGAAAGACTGTATTGCAAGTGCAAAGAAAAACTCAAAATAACGCATGTAGAGCAGAATTGGGCCAATACTCCCTCCTCATTCAAATAGAAAAAAGAGCCATCAAATTTTACAACCATCTAAAAACAAGTGACCCCAAAACATTCCATCCCACAGCTCTACAATGTCAAGAGATGAAACAAGAGAAGAGTCCCCTCAGCCAGCTGGTTCTGAGGCTCAGTTCACCAACCCAAACCAACCCCATAGAGCCTCAGGACATATCACCTATTTGAAAGACACAACAAAAAATCAAAGTAAACTTCAATGCTATTTGGCTCTAAACAGACAGCACCTGGTGGCAGACTATCTGACCACTGTGGCTGATAGAAAACTGAGGAAAACATTGACTAGGTACAGACTCAGTGAGCACAGTCGGGCTATAGAGACCGGTCGTCACAGACAAACCTGGCTGCCCAGAGAGGACAGGCTGTGCTCACTCTGCTCCAGGGGAGAGGTACAGACAGAGCTGCATTTCCTATTACACTGTGGCAAATACTCAGACGTAAGAGAATATTTCTTTCCCAAAATTATAATTCAATACAAAGAATTCGAAACTATAAAATATGAAGAAAAAATCTAATATTTATTAGGTAAAAAGCCAAAATGTGCAGTTTTGGCAGCCAAATATGTGTCCTCCTGCCACAACCTGAGGGACAGCCAGTGAAAAGTGCAAAGTAATGTCAATAATATTTCCCATCTTGTTTTGTTTTGTCTTTCATACCACGTCATGTGTCTTCTCAGTCATGTTGACACTGGTGCACTACCAGGTCATGTGTCTTCTCAGTCATGTTGACACTGGTGCACTACCAGGTCATGTGTCTTCTCAGTCATGTTGACACCGGTCCACTACCAGGTCATGTGTCTTCTCAGTCAGGTTGAGACTGGTCTACTACCAGGTCATGTGTCTTCTCAGTCAGGTTGACACTGGTCTACTACCAGGTCATGTGTCTTCTCAGTCATGTTGACACCGGTCCACTACCAGGTCATGTGTCTTCTCAGTCAGGTTGAGACTGGTCTACTACCAGGTCATGTGTCTTCTCAGTCAGGTTGACACTGGTGCACTACCAGGTCATGTGTCTTCTCAGTCATGTTGACACTGGTCCACTACCAGGTCATGTGTCTTCTCAGTCATGTTGACACTGGTCTACTACCAGGTCATGTGTCTTCTCAGTCATGTTGACACTGGTCTACTACCAGGTCATGTGTCTTCTCAGTCATGTTGACACTGGTCTACTACCATTGCTTTAATGTATTGTTATTCTGATTAATATTGTTGTTGTAGTTGTTGTTAATGCTAATCCCATGTCCACAACTACTATTATTATTGCTGTTGGTCCCACCATTTATTTTTTCCGATAAGTACACTTTGACAATGTAAGAACTAATGAACTTGCCATATCAATAAAGTAAATTGAATTGAGAGAGAGAGGTTAGGCAGGAGGACAGAGGGGACTAGGGGGAAGTGAGAGTAGGGGGAGGGCAGAGGGAGAGGGAGAGTGAGAAGTTAGGGGGGAGGAGAGAGAGGTTAGGCAGCAGGACAGAGGGGAGTGGAGAGAGGGCAGAGGGAGAGAGAGAGGTTAGGGGGAGAAGAGAGAGGTTAGCGGGAGGACCGAGGGGAGCAGGGGGGTGGAGAGAAGGAGAGAGAAAGGTTAGGGGGGAAGAGATAGGGAGAGATGTTAGGCAGCAGGACAGAAGGGAGTAGGGGGAGGGCAGAGGGAGCGAGAGAGAGGTTAGGGGGAGGAGAGAGAGGTTAGGCAGCAGGACAGAGGGGAGTAGGGGGAGGGCAGAGGGAGAGAGAGAGGTTAGGGGGGAGTAGGGGGGTGGAGAGAAGGAGAGAGAGAGTGTAATCAAAGCTTTGTCCTCTCTCTACAACGGATGGACAACCCCAATCTGGACGCCTACATAACACTCCAGTAGAGAATGATACCGGACACTCAATCATTCATTAAAAGGTTGTGCTTTTGGCTGGTTAAAGGAACAGGAGTAATACATGCCCTTTATAGGAGTTCAATATCATACTAACACGCGTAGTTGCTCAACAACTAGGTGTTATTGAAGGTTTTCAAGAAGGTAAAGAGGTGGTGTGTGTGTGTGTGTGTGTGTGTGTGTGTGTGTGTGTGTGTGTGTGTGTGTGTTCACATGAGTCAGCTAATGGAAGATGAGTGTCTTGTTTTTGGCCCACAGCTTCCATATACATGTGTTGAGACACAGAAATATACAAACACACATAAACAACGCCTGTGCGGAACACGAACACACACACACACACACACACACACACACACACACACACACACACACACACACACACACACACACACACACACACACACGAGCGAACAATGAGAAGCGCACACACGAGCACACACGTCATGATTTATTACTCCAAACGGGTGGCGGTCCGTGTGCAAAGTATATGATTACAGTGAGAGTAGTTTCTAAATGTACCAAAATATTTCACTACCGTTCAAAGGTTTGGGGTCACCTCGAATTTTCCTTGTTTTTGTTAACCCATTTTTTGTCAATAAAAAAAAAAAAAATAGATGATCTACATAGGCGTAGAGAGGCCCATTATCAACAACAATCACTCCTGTGTTCCAATGGCACGTTGTGTTAGCTAATCCAAGTTTATACTTTTAAAAGGCTAATTGATCATTACAAAACCCTTTTGCAATTATGTTTGCACATCTGAAAACTGCCTAGAAGGCCAGCATCCTGGAGTCGCCTCTTCACTGTTGACGTTGAGACGGGTGTTTTGCGGGTACTATTTAATGAAGCTGCCAGTTGAAGACTTGTGAGGCGTCCGTTTCTCAAACTAGACACTCTAATCTACTTGTCTTCTTGCTTAGTTGTGCACCGGGGCCTCCCACTCCTCTTTATATTCTGGTTAGGGCCAGTTTGCGCTGTTCTGTGAAGGGAGTAGCACACTACGAGATCTTCAGTTTCTTGGCAATTTTTCACATGGAATAGCCTTCATTTTTCAGAACAAGAATAGACTGACGAGATTCAGAAGAAAGTACTTTGTTTCTGGCCATTTTGGGCCTGTAATTGAACCCACAAATGCTGATGCTCCAGACACTCAACTGATCTAAAGAAGGCCCGTTTTCAGCTGTGATAACATAATTGCAAAAGGGTTTTCTAATGATCAATTAGCCTTTTAAAATGATAAACTTGAATTAGCTAACACAACATGCCATTGGAACACAGTAGTGATGGTTGCTGATAATGGGCCTCTCTACGACTATGTAGATATTACATTTTTATTTTATTTTTTAAATCAGCCGTTTCCAGCTACAATAGTCATTTACAACATTAACAATGTCCACACTGTATTTCTGATCAATTTGATGTTATTATAAATGGACAATTTTTTTTGTTGCTTTTCTTTCAAAAACAAGGACATTTTTAAGTGGCCCCAAACTTTTGAAAAGGTAGTGTATGTCTCTGTCCATCTCTCTCGCTTTCTGTCTTTTGTAACAAGCTGCCATATTGTGTCAGTCTGCTTGGGACCTGTTTCTAATGTATTAAGTGTGTATGTTTAACTTGTGTTACCATTTAGTTAGCTGGTAAATTAATAATTCAACCAATTTGTGTAGTACTGAATCATAAATACGGCTTGGGTTTTTGCAGATACAAGGAGGTTACAACCGTTCAGAATGATGATATGATACGAGGTTACGATTAATAAATTGACTGTTTATAGATGCGATAGGCAAAGACCTTTAAATAGGGAGATGGTAACTCTTTAAAGAACCGCTCTCATGGTGCCACAGATCCTAATGAGTTGATTGTTACATTATTAATTTAATCAGGTAACAATTAAACATAGTTAGGTGATAAGATAAATAACAGTCATCAGATGAATTAACGTAAAGTCAGGACACACGCGAGTAGAGTACACTCACCCAATCACAGCAGATTTCCCAGTCTCCTCTGGCTTGCGCACAGTGAAGGGGCTGGGGTCCACTCCTACCGTCTTGGGCATCAACTCCCTTCACACACAGAGAGAACATAATCATCACATCATTATCCCAGGAAAAACACATCATAGTTAACCTCATGTCTGCACCCAGATCCAAATCTCTTTTGTCTCTCTGCAACAGGTGAGTACACCAAACATTAGGAACACCTTCCTTGCACTCAAAACAGCCTCAATTCGTCAGGGCATGGACTCTACAAGGTGTCGAGAGCGCTCCACAGGGATTCTGGCCCATGTTGACTCCAATGCTTCCTACTGTTGTGTCAAGTCGGCTGGATGTTCTTTGGGCGGTGAACCATTCTTAATACACACAGGAAATGGTTGAGCGTGAAAAATCCAGCAATGTTGCAGTCTTGATGCGCCTGGCACCTACTATCATACCCCGTTCAAAGGCACTTGCATTCTTTGTCTTGCCCATTCACCCTCTGAATGGCACACAATATATATTTCAATTATCTCAAGGTTTAAAAATCCTTCCTTAACCTGTCTCTTCCCCTTCATCTATACTGATTGAATTGGATTTAACAAGGGATCATAGCCTTCACTAGGATTCACATGGTCAGTCGACAGTGCCTTCAGAAATGATTAAGACCCCTTGACTTTTTCAACATTTTGTTGTTACAGCCTGAATTTATAATAGATTCAATTGTGATTTTTGGTCACTGGCCTAGACACAACACCCCATAATGTAAAAGTGTTATGTTTTTAGAAATCTTTACAAATTAATAAAAAATGAAAAGCTGAAATGTTTTGAGTCAGTAAGTATTCAACCCCTTTGTTATGGCAAACCTAAATAAGTTCAGGATTAAAACTTTGCTTAACAAGTCACATACAGTAAGTTGCATGGACTCACTCTGTGTGCAATAATAGTGTTTAACAGGATTTTTTAATGACTACCTCATCTCTGTACCCTACAGATACAATTATCTGTAAGGTCCCTCAGTCGAGCAGTGCATTTCAAAGACAGATTCAACCAAAAAAGACCAGGGAGGTTTTCCAATGCCTTGCAAACGGCACCTATTGGTAGTTGGGTAAAAAATACAAAATAAACAGACATTGAATGTCCCTTTGAGCATGGTGAAGTTTTAATTACACTTTGGATGGTGTATCAACTCAGTTTCCGGAGAGGAAGGAAACCGCTCAGGGATTTCACTATGAAGCCAATGGTGACTTTAAAACAGTTACAGAGTTTAATGACTGTGATAGGAGAAAACTGAGGATGGATGATCAACAACACTGTAGTTACTCTACAATACTAACCTACTTGACAGAGTGAAAAGAAGGAAGCCTGTACAGAATAGAAATATTCCAAAACATGCATCATGTTGGAAACAAGGCACTAAAGTGATACTGCAAAAAATGTAGCAAAGCAATTCACTTTTTGTCCTGAATACAAAATGTTATGTTTGGAGCAAATCCAATCCAACACATTACTGAGTACCATTCTCTAAATTTACAAGCCTAATGGTGACTGCATCATGTTATGGGTATGTGTGTAATTGTTATGGACTGGAGAGTTTTTCAGGATAACGTTTTTACGGAATGGAGCTAAGCACAGGCAAAATCCTAGAGGAAAACCTGGTTCAGTCTGCTTTCCACCAGACACTGGGAAATTAATTCACCTTTCAGCAGGACAATATCCTAAAACACAAGGCCAAATCTACACTGGAGTTGCTTACCAAGAAGACATTGAATGTTCATGAGTGGCAGAGTTACTGTTGACTTAAATCAATTGGGAAATCTGTCAAGACCTAAAATTGTCTGTCTACCAAAGATCAACACCCAGTTTGACAGAGCTTAAATCATTTTGAAAGGAATAAGGGGCAAATGCTGCACACTCCAGGTGTGGAAAGCTCTTACCCAGAAAACCTCACAGCTGTAATCGCTGCCAAAGGTGCTTCTGCAAACTATTGACTCAGGGTTGTGAATACCTTTATAAGTGAGAGATTTCTGTAATTCATTTCTAATTCTTTTTTAAAATCAAAAAACATGTTTTTACTTTGTCATTATGAGGTATTGTGTGAAGATGGGTGAACAAAAAAACAATGTAAACCATTTTGAATTCAGGCTGTAACAACAACAAGTCAAGGCGTATGAATACTTTCTGAAGGCCCTGTATATAATACCTTCATTGTCAATTTACAATTATAATATTTTTGCTCAGGCCAGTATTCAGACATGTCATTGTATGAAACTAAAAAGCAACATGGTTAGCCTGCCATGACCCAGTAGATATTGATGTGACTGTATGCAGGTTAGGGTACGTACCGTGCAGAGTTGGTCATAGCTATGCAGAAGGTGTCGTCAAAGGAGGTGAGTTCGTAGGGTTTGAAGAACTCTGTGTAGGTATCAATGCTCTCGTCGTAACGGTTCACTCTCCTCACCCCTACCTTCTTCATATTCTCCTCACAGGGAACTGGAAGCACACACACACACACGCATATTAGGACACGTATGTACAATATGTTAGTGTGACGTGTCCTAATCAGGGTGTGTGTGATTGTGTGTACACTATGAGCATGTGGCGTATGTACAATATGTTAGTGTGAAGTGTCCTAATCAGGGTGTGTGTGATTGTGTGTACACTATGAGCATGTGGCGTATGTACAATATGTTAGTGTGACGCCACATGCTCATTGTGTACACACAATCACACACACCGTGAAATTAGAGAAAAGCATATTCTTTTCATTTACGTCGGTCATGATTTTGACTTTAAGACAAACTTTACTTTCCAACACAGATGTGTGTATGATTGAATAGATACCTTCATCATAGGGCAGAGGCAGGTAGGATAAGATCCCCTCTGACCACCAGTACGTATAGCTAGAGAGAAACACACAACAAGGATTAGCTAACAGCGTTCAACATTATGATAAATGCAAGTCTCCGTAAGGTGTGCATTCTCTACCTTCAGTGCCATAACACTACGTCCATAACCCAGATATGAAACTAGGATTCAGCTTGACGACACCCTAACAACTAATACATCATCCCTTTAATTCAATGAAGTCCAGTTTGTGTAAATAAATACAGCAATTATAGGGAGTTGTGTGGCTGGTTGAGAGGAAAAAGACTGACTGCAGATTTCGTTTCTTATGATAATAACATAGTCATCTTGGTCTTTGTAACTGAATGGTGGAGTGGCCACAGCAATCTGGGTCTGTCATTATGACAGCAGCACAACCACAAAGAATTGACTGAACACAGTCAGGCAGGTAGGCAGACAGATCTGGGTCAGAACATACGAGAAGAGAAAGGGAAAGAGGGAGTGAGAGAATGGAAGACAGAAAGAGAGGAGAGTGAAAGACAGTGAGAGGGGGAGAGAGGGCATCAAAGTAAAAATAAAGAATGAGAGAGCAGTAGTAGAGGTCTGCTACCCTACCCGAGCCCCGATATTATACGTGGGGTTAGGGACTGTTTTTTCATGGAGCCAGTGACAGACAGAGAGGAGCAGCTAATGGATTTACTAAGGGAGGAAATTACTTCTGATTTTGGGCAGGGCCTTAAATTTGCCAGAAGCAATCAGGCCTGGGTAGGGTAGGGCCTGAACATCGCGGGCATGGTTAGGGCTCGGCTTAAAATTCATGACTGTGCAGGGCTAGAGGGAGTGAGGGGGTGGAGAGGGTGTGAAATAAAAAAGAAAGAATGAGACAGAGAGCGAGCGTGTCCGAGAGAGAGGGACCAAGAGAAGGAGATGGAGAAGAGACACTTCATTATAAAACATTTTAAAGAAAGGCAAAGGAGTGGGGTCAAATATGGGTAAGAACCAAGAGAAAAGGAAAAAGACAAAAAAAAAAGAGAGAGAGAGCCAGAAGACGAGGGTGAGTGAGACGGTGGGATGGAGAGTGGGGTTACAGTGACAGGAAGCAGGGTAAGTGGGAACCAAGGTGCACTTGAAGCCCCAGAGATGATGAAGGGGGAGTTGATCACATGTCTCCTGCTAGCACACAGCAGAGGTGATAGAAAGGGAAGGAAGCCATAACTTACAGTACTGACAGAGAGTTGCCCTCTCCTTGCTTTGAATAAACCCTCTTAAGACTCTTAACACAGCAAATGTAAAGTGTTCCCTTCTCTGGTCAGAAACTCACATACAGTGGTGGTGGTGGGGACAGAGCTTTCTTTCTACACAGAGGAATATATATGCCTTCACGTGCGCTCTCAGGCAACACACACATTCAGACAAGCTTGAGCATGAGCAGACGCACACACACACAGCTGTTCTGCAGGTAAGCCCTCTGCTGTAAAAGAAACACAGATGCAGCTGGTAATCTTGTCTAAGTGATCTCCCACCAGGCATATTAGCGTGTGAGTACGCATCTGCCGTGGTGTGTGTACCTGCGCCTGTCGTGAGTCAACGCCATAGAGTTCCTCTGGTGCAGGTAGAAGTCAGTGGGCAGCTCCCAGAGGTGAGGCTTAGACTCTGACGGCTGGTACACCTGCAGAAACAGGTTGATGGCATCCTGCCGGTCTGCATCTGAGACAGAGAGAGAGTCACAGAGACGATGATATATTAAGCACAATATGTACAAGACCGAGGTGGAAGTAACAGGAAGTAAATGTATCCTTTGTGTCCACATCACTAAGGAGTTAACACAGTCCACACACACCCACACAGTTGTGAAGAGGGCACGACAGAGCCTCTTCCTCCCCAGGAGGCTGAAAAGATATGGCATGGGCCCTCAGATCCTTAAGAAGTTCTATAGCTGCACCGTTGAGAGCATCTTCACTGGCTGCATCCCCGCTTAGTACGGCAACTGCTTGGCATCCGACTGCAATGTGCTATAGAGGGTGGTCAGTACGGCCCAGTAGATCACTGGGGCTGAGCTCCCTGCCATCCAGGACCTCTATACCTGGCGGTGTCAGAGGAAGGCCCCAAAAAATGTCTACGACTGCAGCCACCCAAGCCATAGACTGTTCTCTCTGCTACCGCACAGCAAGCGGTACAGATGCAACAAGTCTGGAACCAACAGGACCCTGAACAGCTTCTACCTCCAAGCCATAAGACTGAACAGCTTCTACCCCCAAGCCATAAGACTGCTAAACAAGAGCTAGTCAAATGGCTACATGCTGCTGCTACTGTCTATTGTCTATATTGTTGCCTAGTAACTATAACCCTACCTATGTGTACATTTACCTCATACCCCTGCACATCGACTCAGTACTGGTACTCCCTGTATATAGCCATGCTATTACCTCATACCCCTGCACATCGACTCGGTACTGGTACTCCCTGTATATAGCCATGCTATTACCTCATACCCCTGCACATCGACTCGGTACTGGTACTCCCTGTATATAGTCATGTTATTACCTCGTACCCCTGCACATCGACTCAGTACTGGTACTCCCTGTATGTCGTCATGTTATTTGCACTCGTCATTGTTATTCACTACGCATTTATTCCTCGTGTCACTTTTTCTTTCTTTAACTCTGCATTGTTAAAAACCCAGAAGTAAGCATTTTTCGTTTTTTTTCTCCTTAGTTTTCCTGTAAGTAAATATTGTACAGTAACAGAAAGTACATGTTGTACAGTAACAGACAGTAAATGTTGTACAGTAACAGACAGTAAATGTTGTACAGTAACAGAAAGTAAATGTTGTACAGTAACAGAAAGTACATGTTGTACAGTAACAGA
This sequence comes from Oncorhynchus mykiss, assembly GCF_013265735.2. Lineage (NCBI taxonomy): Eukaryota > Metazoa > Chordata > Actinopteri > Salmoniformes > Salmonidae > Oncorhynchus > Oncorhynchus mykiss. Next base: position 26,532,479 of record NC_048568.1, read on the forward strand.
CAGTAAATGTTGTACAGTAACAGAAAGTAAATGTTGTACAGTAACAGAAAGTAAATGTTGTACAGTAACAGACAGTAAATGTTGTACAGTAACAGACAGTAAATGTTGTACAGTAACAGACAGTAAATGTTGTACAGTAACAGAAAGTAAATGTTGTACAGTAACAGACAGTAAATGTTGTACAGTAACAGACAGTACATGTTGTACAGTAACAGACAGTAAATGTTGTACAGTAACAGACAGTAAATGTTGTACAGTAACAGACAGTAAATGTTGTACAGTAACAGACAGTAAATGTTGTACAGTAACAGACAGTAAATGTTGTACAGTAACAGACAGTAAATGTTGTACAGTAACAGAAAGTAAATGTTGTACAGTAATAGAAAGTAAATGTTGTACAGTAACAGAAAGTACATGTTGTACAGTAACAGAAAGTAAATGTTCTATAGTAACATAAAGTAAATGTTGTACAGTAACAGGAAGTAAATGTTGTACAGTAACAGAAAGTAAAGGTTGTACAGTAACAGAAAGTAAACGTTGTACAGTAACAGAAAGTAAACGTTGTACAGTAACAGAAAGTAAACGTTGTACAGTAACAGGAAGTAAATGTTCTATAGTAACAGGAAGTCATTATTCTATAGTGTTGGTCATTTGGCTCAGATTTTTTAAAATTTTTAATTTTCTCCAATTGTTTAGTAGTTACTATCTTGTCTCATCGCTACAACTCCCGTACGGGCTCAGGAGAGACGAAGGTCGAAGGCCATGCGTCCTCCGAAACACAACCCAACCAGCCGTACTGCTTCTTAACTTCTTGGTGACAGGGGGCAGTATTTTCACGTCAGGATGAAGTGCATGCCCAAATTCAACTGCCTGCTACCCATCCCCAGAAGTTAAGATATGCATATTATTAGTAGATTTGGATAGAAAACACTCAAGTTTCTAAAACTGTTTGAATCATGTCTGTGAGTATAACAGAACTTATTTAGCAGGCGAAATCCCGAGGACAAACCATTCAGATTATTATTCTTCTTTGAGGTCACTCTCTTTTCAATGGGTTTTCATTGGGAATCCAGATTCTTGCAGTTCCTATCGCTTCCACTGGATGTCAACAGTCTTTAGAAATTGGTTGAGGTTATTCCTTTGTGTAATGAAGAAGTACGGCCATCTTGAACAAGGGTCACTTGAAGTGTACTGTTAGATAGAGGCGCGAGACCAGAAAGCATGCTTCAGTTTGTTTTCTTCCTGTATTGAACACAGATCATCCCGTCTTCAATTTTATCAATTATTTACATAAAAAAATACCTAAAGTTGTATTACAAAAGTCGTTTGAAATGTTTTGGCAAAGTTTACAGGTAACATTTGAGATATTTTGTAGTCACGTTGCGCAAGTTGGAACCGGTGTTGTTCTGGATCAAACGCGCCAAATAAATTGACATTTTGGATATATATTGACAGAATTAATCGAACAAAAGGACCATTTGTGATGTTTATGGGACATATTGGAGTGCCAACAAAAGAAGCTCGTCAAAGGTAAGGCATGAATTATATTTTTATTTCTGCGTTGAAATATGGTTTCTCTCTCTTACGGAGGTGCCATCTTCAGATAATAGCTTCGTTTGCTTTCGCCGAAAAGCCTTTTTGAAATCTGACATGTTGGCTGGATTCACAACAAGTGTAGCTTTAATGAAAGTTAGATTTTTATAGTAATTTATTTTAATTTGGCGCTCTGAATTTTCCCTGGCTTTTGGCCCCAGAGAGGTTAACACAGCGCGCATCCAACCCGGAAGCCAGACGCACCAATGTGTGGGAGGAAACACTGTGCACCTGGCGACCTGGTTAGCGCACACTGCGCCCGGCCTGCCACAGGAGTCGCTAGTGCGCGATGAGACAAGGATATCGGCCAAACCCTCCCTAACCCGGACGACACTAGACCAATTGTGCGTCGCCCCATGGACCTCCTGGTCGCGGCCGGCTGCAACAGAGCCTGGGCTCGAACCAAGAGTCTCTGGTGGCACAGCTAGCACTGCGATGCAGTGCCATAGACCACTGCGCCACCCGTGAGGCCACTTTAAGGTCATTTTGACCACACAGTCATTTTGGAGCCAGATAAAATGGAAGAGGAGGATAGAGAGAGAAAAATGAAGATGAATCATCTAATACAACTACATGTACATTAAAGACTCCAGGGACTCCTGTGATGAATACATGAGGGGAAAACATCATTAAAACCAGACAGTTTGTAGGTGTGGCAGATGGGTGCTGCAGAGATCATCGTTCTGCCGTCTGTGTGTCATGTGTTATACCATGTTGTGGTGACGCGAGGTGTGATTGATTAGGTTTCTACACCTCCCTCTGTGCTGCGCAGCCCCGTACTAACACACTTGCGGGTAATTAGCTGCAAAACGAGGGTGTTTGGCAGCAATTACAGGCTTTTTCTTTCTATCTCTCTCCCTGGTAATTTCTAGAGGTAATTTCCATCATATTCAATAAATAAATCAGGAGTTAATGTCAAAAAATGGAGGAATACACACAGCTACAAACATCAAGGAGAAGAAAATGTGTTTTTTACATTTGTGTGTGTGTTAATTGTACATGGGAGACAGGTTAGTGTGTGTGTGTGTGTTAGAGCTTGTGTTCCTTTAATTCAACACTATTGTTTCTCTGTTCTGTACATCCTCCACAGATGCAATAGATTCTGCATGTACAATGTGATGCCAATGCTACACCTGTCCTTCTCTGTTATATACTTTAAATAACTGTTGTTCTGAGAAAGGGGTTACAGCTCAAGGGAAACACTTTGCAAAACAGTGTGTGTGTGTGAGGTGTGTGTGTGTGTGTGTGTGAGGTGTGTGTGTGTGTGGTGTGTGTGTGTGAGGTGTGTGTGTGTGTGGTGTGTGTGTGTGTGTGTGTGTGTGTGTGTGTGTGTGTGTGTGTGTGTGTGTGTGTGTGTGTGTGTGTGTGTGTGTGTGTGGTCTCCATCATGAAACATGACATATTTAGTGAAGGACCCTATGACATCATGCACAGGTGAGCTCCAAAGCTCACGTCCGGCCAAAAGTTTGACATGACCTTGAGAGTCAGTGAGGCAAGAGTAATATTGGGGCAATGACTAAATAAAAACATTAGCCTTGCCTATGTGACTGAAATCACACACCGTCCCTGACCCACACAAACATCCTGTATTGTCAGGAACAGTGTGAGAGGAGAGGGATGATGAGGGGAGAAAAAGAAGAATGGGAGGAACCCAGAGGAAAGAAGGTAGAAAGGCAAAACAAGCATTGCTGTGAAACTGACCATTTTGCATCTTGTCACATGTTTCAGTCACCACTGACAGGTGCACAGGCCGTACACATCCGTTACATCAGTTTCCAAGAAAGACACCTGACGTTTCAAAGAGATGTACAAGGCAGAAGGTCCCTAGGGCGTTGTACCTGTTTTATTAAGAAGTTTCCTAAGGACTAAAGGTAACAGGGAACGAAGTTGATCACAAATACAAAGTCACCAATGTCTTTGTTATGCAACTGTATCGACTACATGCCTATATATTTCGATCAGTCATATTGAAATCAATTTCATGCTAATTCAATTGAGTTGTATTTTGCTCATTGTAGTCTCCAATCTGAAATCGTGTCTCAATACATTTCATGGTGTAGCGTGTGCACATTTTATATGGTAATTATAGGGTAATGCCTATGAGCATTAGAATAAGTTGCCTCAATATTTACAGCCATAGGTGATAATATCGCTCCAGAAGCTGATCTGTCGTCAGTATTGTGGAATTATTCTCCTAATGTTAAGGTAGGCCAAGACTTTAATTGAGGAAGCTGCTCCGAGAGCAGCGCTGCTTGTCTTTCGATCACATGCCTCAACTACACACTTAACAAATGTTCTCTCTGTGTGGAGTTTTGGGAAATGCATGTTACATCTTCGGCGGTTGTAGGAACGATGCATCACTCAAACACTCGTAAGCCTAAGTTCCATCGCTATCGGGAAACTGGATCCTGAATACACTGCATAATTTTACAAAGTGGGGTTATGACTATATTCTTGACGCTTTACAGCATGGTTATCCAATCACTACCCATCAACAATAAATGCAGCCCATATCAAAATGCCAGTTACTATCTAGAGAACACTATAGGGAATACTATAGGGAATTAGATCAAGCTACTAGAGGTTTGTTAGTCATTACAGTAATTATGTCATGTTAAAACATTATTAGTTACTCCTCCTCAGTGAACAGAAAGCACAGAGCTTGGAACATCATTCAACTGTAGGTAATACTGTACAGTGCATTCAGAAAGTATTCAGACCCCTTAACCTTTTCCACATTTTGTTACGTTACAGCCTTATTCTAAAATGAATTCAAAATATTTTTTTTTCTCTCTCTTCAATCTACACACAATTCCCCATAATAACAAAGCAAAACCAGGTTTTTAGCTACAAGCTTAGTACACCTGTATTTGGGGAGTTTCTCCCATTCTTCCCTGCAGATGCTCTCAAGCTGTCAGGTTGGATGGGGAGCGTCGCTGCACAGCTTTTTTCAGGTCTCTCCAAAGATGTTAGATCGGGTTCAAGTCCGGGCTCTGGCTGGGTCACTCAAGGACATTCAGAGACTTGTCCCGAAGCCACTCGTGTTGTCCTGGCTGTGCTTAGGGTCTTGGTCCTGTAGGAAGGTGAATCTTCACCCCAGTCTGAGGTACTGAGCGCTCTGGAGCTGGTTTTCATCAAGGATCTCTGTACTTTTCTCCATTTATATTTCCCTCGATCCTGACTAGTCTCCCAGTCCCTGCCGCTGAAAAACATCCCAACAGCATGATGCTTCCACCACCATGTTTCACCATTTGGATAGTGCCAGGTTTCCTCCAGACGTGACGCTTGACATTCAGGTCAAAGAGTTCAATCTTGGTTTCATTAGACCAGAGAATCTTGTTTCTCATGGTCAGAGTCCTTTAGGTGTCTTTGGCTGTCATGTGCATTTTATTGAGGAGTGGCTTCTGTCTGGCAACCCTAAAGGCCTGATTGGTTAAGTGCTGCAGAGATAGTTGTCCTTCTGGAAGGTTCTCCCATCTCCACAGAGGAACTCTGGAGCTCTGTTAGAGTGACCATCGGATTCTTGGTCACCTCCCTGACCAAGACCCTTCTCCCCACGATTGCTCAGTTTGGCTGGGCGGCCAGCTCTAGGAAGAGTCTTGGTGGTTCCAAACTTCTTCCATTTAAAAATGGAGGCCACTGTGTTCTTGGGGACCTTCAATGCTGCAGAAATGTATTGGTACCCTTCCCCAGATCTGTGCCTCAACACAATCCTGTCTCGGAGCTCTACGGACAATTCTTTGAACCTCATGGCTTGGTTTTTGCTCTGACATGCACTATCAACTGTGGGACATAATATAGACAGCTGTGTGCCTTTCCAAACGATGTACAATCAATTTAATTTAACACCGGTGTACTCCAATCAAGTTGTAGAAACATCTCAAGGATGATCAATGGAAACAGGATGCACCTGAGCTCAATTTCAAGTCTCAAAGCAAAAGGGACTGAATACATTTGTAAATAAAAAAAATCTGTTTTCACTTTTTCATGATGGGTTATTGTGTGTAGATTGAGGAACAATGTTTATTTAATCAATTTTAGAATAAGGCTGTAACGTAACAAAATGTGGAAAAAGTCTAGGGGTTTGAATACTTTCCGAATGCACTGCATGTACCTCAGCCAGAAAAACATACATTGCATTGCGAAAGTATTCGGCCCCCTTGAACTTTGCGACCTTTTGCCACATTTCAGGCTTCAAACATAAAGATATTCACTTTTTGTGAAGAATCAACAACAAGTGGGACACAATCATGAAGTGGAACGACATTTATTGGATATTTCAAACTTTTTTAACAAATCAAAAACTGAAAAATTGGGCGTGCAAAATTATTCAGCCCCCTTAAGTTAATACTTTGTAGCGCCACCTTTTGCTGCGATTACAGCTGTAAGTCGCTTGGGGTATGTCTCTATCAGTTTTGCACATTGAGAGACTGACATTTTTTCCCATTCCTCCTTGCAAAACAGCTCGAGCTCAGTGAGGTTGGATGGAGAGCATTTGTGAACAGCAGTTTTCAGTTCTTTCCACAGATTCTCGATTGGATTCAGGTCTGGACTTTGACTTGGCCATTCTAACACCTGGATATGTTTATTTTTGAACCATTCCATTGTAGATTTTGCTTTATGTTTTGGATCATTGTCTTGTTGGAAGACAAATCTCCGTCTCAGTCTCAGGTCTTTTGCAGACTCCATCAGGTTTTCTTCCAGAATGGTCCTGTATTTGGCTCCATCCATCTTCCCATCAAGTTTAACCATCTTCCCTGTCCCTGCTGAAGAAAAGCAGGCCCAAACTATGATGCTGCCACCACCATGTTTGACAGTGGGGATGGTGTGTTCAGGGTGATGAGCTGTGTTGCTTTTACGCCAAACATAACGTTTTGCATTGTTGCCAAAAAGTTAAATTTTGGTTTCATCTGACCAGAGCACCTTCTTCCACATGTTTGGTGTGTCTCCCAGGTGGCTTGTGGCAAACTTTAAACAACACTTTTTATGGATATCTTTAAGAAATGGCTTTCTTCTTGCCACTCTTCCATAAAGGCCAGATTTGTGCAATATACTACTGATTGTTGTCCTATGGACAGAGTCTCCCACCTCAGCTGTAGATCTCTGCAGTTCATCCAGAGTGATCATGGGCCTCTTGGCTGCATCTCTGATCAGTCTTCTCCTTGTATGAGCTGAAAGTTTAGAGGGACGGCCAGGTCTTGGTAGATTTGCAGTGGTCTGATACTCCTTCCATTTCAATATTATTGCTTGCACAGTGCTCCTTGGGATGTTTAAAGATTGGGAAATCTTTTTGTATCCAAATCCGGCTTTAAACTTCTTCACAACAGTATCTCGGACCTGCCTGATGTGTTCCTTGTTCTTCATGATGCTCTCTGCGCTTTTAACGGACCTTTGAGACTATCACAGTGCAGGTGCATTTATACGGAGACTTGATTACACACAGGTGGATTGTATTTATCATCATTAGTCATTTAGGTCAACATTGGATCATTCAGAGATCCTCACTGAACTTCTGGAGTGAGTTTGCTGCACTGAAAGTAAAGGGGCTGAATAATTTTGCACGACCAATTTTTCAGTTTTTGAAATGTTAAAAAAGTTTGAAATATCCAATAAATGTCGTTCCACTTCATGATTGTGTCCCACTTGTTGTTGATTCTTCATGTTTGAAGCCTGAAATGTGGCAAAAGGTCGCAAAGTTCAAGGGGGCCGAATACTTTCGCAAGGCACTGTATGTGCCTCGCCTCCTAGAACAGATTGAATTGCAGACGTTTTCAGCTCTAACGATGTTCCAACATTCAACTTGGACACGGTACTGTACAGACTCATCTTAGAACATGTAACAGCTCTTTCTCTTGGATGTCAGTTACAGTCCAATCTTCTTTGAACATTTTTCCATTGAACATCTTGCCGTAAAATAAACAAGAGTAAGCCTATGAATGAATAAAAACCCTCAATTACAGAAAAAAGATAGAGTTCAGAATAGTCTAATAGGAGACAGACTGTTGGGTTGAGAGGGGTAGGAGAGAGAGGCTACAGTAAGAAAAACCAAATGAGAGTTGTTTTAGCATTAGTGACGACAACGAGGGTGGTGACTCAACACAACACAATATCATAATAGGAAAAGGAAATGCAATCATGGGAAATAAGCACTGTGACAGTCTGTCTGATCCCATCCTCAGTGGCACAGTAGTTTGGCCTTTTCACTTATTTTCTTTGTTCTCTCCATCTTTTTGGAACCCGAGTGTAATGAGGGATGAAGCGTAAATCATAGTCCACAGACGGTAAGACGCGTTAGTCCTGTGTCCCATTGTGACATAGCTACGCCCGAATGCGCACCCCCCCAATTCCCAAACAACGTGGCTCCGGTACGTGTCCTCGAATCATTTGAATGTGTTGACAGTTGGAGAAATACACTCCTTCAAATTAGTGGAGTCGGCTTTTTCAGCCACACCCGTTGCTGACTGGTATATAAAATCGAGGAAACAGCCATGCAATCGCCATAGACAAACATTGGCAGTAGAATGGCCATACTGCAGAGCTCAGTGACTTTCAACGTGGCACTGTCATAGGATGCCACCTTCCCAATAAGTCAGCCCTGCTAGAGCTGCCCCAGTCAACTGCAAGTGCTGTTATTGTGTAGTGGAAATGTCTAGGAGAAACAGCAGCTCAGCCGCAAAGTGGTAGGCCACGCAAGCTCACAGAACGGGACCACTGAGTGCTGAAGCAACACTCACTAAAGAGTTCCAAACTGCCTCTGGAAGCAATATCAGCACAATAACTGTTCATCAGGAGCTTCATGAAATGGGTTTCCATGGCTGAACAGCCTCACACAAGCCTAAGATCACCATGCGCAATGCCAAGCGTCGGCTGGAGTGGTGTAAAGCTCGACGCCATTGAAATCTGGGGCAGTGCAAATGCGTTTTCTGGAGTAATGAATCACACTTCACCATCTGGCAGTCCAACGGATGAATCTTGGTTTGGCGGATACCAAGAGAACGCTACGTGCTCCAATGCATAGTGACAACTGTAAAGTTTGGTGGAGGAGGAATAATGGTCTAGGGCTGTTTTTCATGGTTCGGGCTAGGCCCCTTAGTTCCAGTGAAGGGAAATATTAACGCTACAGCACACAATGACATTTAGCATACAATGACATTCTTTGTTTCCAACTTTGTGGCAACAGTTTGACACTGTACAGACTAAGTGCACAAAGCGAGGTCCATACAGAAATGGTTTGTTGAGATCCATGTGGAAGAACTTGACTGGCATGCACAGTGCTCTGACCTCAACCCCATTGAACACCTTTGGGATGAATTGGAAAGCAGACTGCGAGCCAGCCCTAATCTCCCAACATCAGTGCCCGACCTCACTAATGCTCTAATCCCTGCAGCAATGTTCCAACAGCTAGTGGAAAGCCTTCCCAGAAGAGTGGATTTTGAAATGAGATGTTCGACAAGCATTCTTTTGGATATGTTGTGCAACTTGACCTGCGTTGAGAATTCGAAAAGTATGAACGTCAACGATCCAATATTCTAGAACACTGCTGTGCGTACAAGTTTTGGACAATGATGGACGCTTAAGGGTGGGATAAGTGTCAGCTCTGTCGTACTAACCATCAGTTATAGATGACACATCTGGGTTAACCAGCACTCAGTCTAACTGTTACCGGCCAATCAAAATGATCCTGTATCTATATTAGTCTGATGACAGACATTGGTTGGTGCAGGGAGGTCAGGGTGTGTGAGGACAAAGGAAGACAGTGACTCACCACTCGACATCACACACAGAGATGTTGCAATTGACTTCTGCAGCCAAAAGAGAAGAGGAGTTTCTTGTGTCGACTCTTGATGAAATGCTCTACTCAAACCCAAAAGGGTGGGTTTAGTGTGGAACGTTAGTCTTGAACGTGCTAACGCACACACACACAAGCTCACTAACGAATACCTGGCCACAACACTGACATCAAACTGATTCCCACTCAGCAGAAGAATGAGTTAGTGGCCCCTCATCCTCTCACAGGCCCCTGAGACCCCCTTTTCTCCCACTCACTCCATCGCAGCCAGGCCCCAGCAGATCTCATTGTGGATATCTTATATGACGCCTGGGGTTCTGGTGTACGTCATTTCTGAACACTAATACCAATGAGGATAGTTTCATCCTGAACTAGAGAACAGTAAACTTTCATTGCCACCACAATCAGATGACTGTGTGTGTGTGTAGTCAACACAAGGTAAATTACATCAACCTAGGGAGGCACGGAGGATTTTCATATAAAAATATTTGGATGCAATAACAGAGATAATAATAATCTCATCCAAAATAAACAATTATTTTCCTCCATATTCCAATAATAGAATTTCTCCATTAAGGCCTAACTGTTTTGTATTTGTATTTATTATGGATCCCCATTAGCACTCTTCCTGGGGTCCAGTAAAATTAAGGCAATTACTGTTGACTGGATTATTCCCATGATTCACTTGGATTGAGTTAAACTAAACATGGTCCCCAGTAAAACACTCCAGGGTCACTTTCCTCACTAAAGTTTGAGGGAGACAGGAAGTCATGTGTTAGTTGAAGTGGAGAGAAGCCATTTTGTCCCCTGTAAGGTGTCAGTGTGACTGAAGGGAGATATTTTTTTGTTTGTTAATTTAACCTTTATTTAACTAGGAAAGTAAGTTAAGAACAAATTCTTATTTACAATGACAGCCTACCCCGGCCAAATCCAGACGACGCTGGGCCAATTGTGCACCGCCCTATCATTACCAGGATATGGGTTCTGTGGTGCTGGTAGACTGAATGTTACACTGGGGGATGTCATGAGGACGTATAATTCAACGTCGTGAAGGAAGCCTAATTTCATCATAATTAGTGTGGAGGTGGGCGAGGGTGTGTGTGTGTCCATGCAAATGAAATGCATGCGTGTGTGACTGTGGATCTTTGTACGTGTGAGGGTGATTCAGAAGAAAGTGCTCTGGGAGACAGAGGAGAGTTTCTACAGCTCTGATGTTAAATCTTCCAGCAACAGGAGATGTAGGAGACCGAGACGAGGGGAAGCCTTCTAATCAACCCCCTGTCTACAGTGTTCTGAACAGCAAAGGGCTGTGAACTAAGACGTAGAGAGACTGTGATTTTAAGGTAGAAAGGGAACACTTCTAAGCCAAGAACACAACCAGATGCACTTAGTGTATAGGCAATAGAGTTCCACCCATAGAATTAGAATAGTAAATTAATAGGATCTCTACGGTTCCACCCCTCTGCTCTAACTCTTCCCCACAATGTCGTGTCCTCAAACAATGTAGCTGGTAAATACAATAAATAAATCAGTACTGGACACATTTACAGTAGTTGATTTATTAGGGTCTTTATGGCAATGCTGAAGACGGATGTGAAGAAGGGGGATAATATATTGCTCTCTACACAGTGTTTCTCTGCCAGAATAATTTACAGCAATTAGTCTCCAATGTAATGCAAACTGTGTGCGTGTGTGTAATCCCGTGGGAGAGAGATAGGGTGTGTAAACATCACATGATGTATGACATTATTACGAGGTTGCCACTTGCCGTACGCTGGGTCTGCAAACTCATTATAGATTTGATTTGAAATGTAACTAAGGAGTTGGGAGGGGGGTCACATTATCTGACAGAGAGAGCATAGAGGTAGTGGGAGCAATGGTGGGAAGAGTGGATAAGGAGGGGGGGCAGAATAAAATGAGGGGGTGAGGAGGGGAGAAGGAAGAGTGGATGAGGAGGGGGGCAGGAAGAGTGGATGAGGAGGGGGGCAGGAAGAGGGGGTGAGGAGGGGAGAAGGAAGAGTGGATGAGGAGGGGGGCAGGAAGAGGGGGTGAGGAGGGGAGAAGGAAGAGTGGATGAGGAGGGAGACGGGAGAAGAGGGAGACGGGAGAAGAGGAGGGGGACGGTAGAAGAGGGGGTGAGGAGGGGAGAAGGAAGAGTGGATGAGGAGGGAGGCGGGAGAAGAGGAGGGGGACGGTAGAAGAGGGGGTGAGGAGGGGAGAAGGAAGAGTGGATGAGGAGGGAGACGGGAGAAGAGGAGGGGTACGGGAGAAGAGGGGGTGAGGAGGGGAGAAGGAAGAGTGGATGAGGAGGGAGACGGGAGAAGAGGAGGGGGACGGGAGAAGAGGAGGTGAGGAGGGGAGAAGGAAGAGTGGATGAGGAGGGGAGACGGGAGAAGGAAGGGTGGATGAGGAGGGAGACGGGAGAAGAGGAAGGGGCGGGAGAAGAGGGGGACGGGACAAGGAAGAGTGGATAAGGACGGGGAGGGAGAAGATGAGGGGGGCGGGAGAAGAGGGGGACGGGACAAGGAAGAGTGGATAAGGAGGGGGCGGGAGAAGAGGGGGACGGGACAAGGAAGAGTGGATAAGGAGGGGGAGGGAGAAGATGAGGGGGGCGGGAGAAGAGGGGGACGGGACAAGGAAGAGTGGATAAGGAGGGGGCGGGAGAAGAGGGGGACGGGACAAGGAAGAGTGGATAAGGAGGGGGCGGGAGAAGAGGGGGACGGGACAAGGAAGAGTGGATAAGGAGGGGGAGGGAGAAGATGGGGGGGCAGGAAGAGTGGATGAGGAGGGGGGCAGGAGAAAAGGAGGAGGGCGGGAGAAGGGGACGGGAGGGGAGAAGGAAGAGTGGATAAGGTGGGGGGTGGGAGAAGAGGAGGGGGGCAGGAAGAGTGGATAAGGAGGGGGGTGGGAGAAAAGGAGGGGGCAGGAAGAGTGGATGAGGAGGGGCGGGAGAAGAGGAGGATGAGGAGGGGAGAAGGAAGGGTGGATGAGGAGGGGGGCGGGGTGCGGGAGAAGAGGAGTGGGACGGGAGAAGAGGGGGCAGGAAGAGTGGATGAGGAGAGGGGTGAGGGGACGGGATGAGGAGGGGGGAGAGGATGGGGAGAGGGGATGAGGAAGAGGAGGGGGGAGAGGGGATGAGGAGGGGGTGAGGGGATGAGGAGGGGGTGAGGGGATGAGGAGGGGTAATGAAAGAGACACTAGTGGATGAGTAAGCAGTGGTGTCATAAGGACAGGGCAGGGGTGAATGGAGTATGTGTGTGTATATAGGGGGGATAGGGGGATCCTGAGTGAGTGTGTTGCCGTAGTAACAATACGGGGGTGATGAGTGAGTGGTATGAAGTGGTCATACCTTGGAGGCGCCGTTACCTGGGAGGCGCCGTTACCTCAGAGACACTACTACCCACATAAGAAATCTCAAACTAGGGCTGTCAAGAGAGACTACCTAGATTCAGGATGCCTGTAAAGAATTTGAAATGGTAAAAGTATTTTTGTTATGACAGATTGTGTGTGTGTGTGTGTGAGCATGTGTGTGTGTGTGTGTGTGAGCATGTGGGAGTGTGTGAGCATGTGGGTGTGTGTGAGCATGTGGGTGTGTGTGAGCATGTGGGTGTGTGTGAGCATGTGTGTGCTTGCGAGCATAAGACACCATTCTGTGTACTTCTGGCCCTTCTTTGGACACTGTGTTAACAAACCTCCAGATGAGCTTCAATGCCATACAACTCTCCTTCCGTGGCCTCCAACTGCTCTTAAATGCAAGTACAACTAAATGCATGCTCTTCAACCAATCGCTGCCCGCACCTGCGCGCCCGTCTAGCATCACTACTCTGGACGGTTCTGACTTAGAATATGTGGACAAATACAAATACCTAGGTGTCTGGTTAGACTGCAAACTCTCCTTCCAGACTCACATCAAGCATCTCCAATCCAAAATGTAATCTAGAGTTGGCTTCCTATTTTGTAACAAAATAGCCTCCAACACTCTACTCAGTAAATTGGATGCAGTCTATCACAGTGCCATCCGTTTTGTCACAAAGCCCCATATACCACCCACCACTGCGACCTGTATGCTCTCGTTGACTGGCCCTCACTTCATATTCGTCGCCAAACCCACTGGCTCCAGGTCATCTATAAGTCTATGCTAGGTAAAGCCCCGCCTTATCTCAGCTCACTGGCCACCATAGCAGCACCCACTCGTAGCACGCTCTCCAGCAGGTATATTTCACTGGTCACCCCTAAAGTCAACTCCTCCTTTGGCCGCCTTTCCTTCCAGTTCTCTGCTGCCAATGACTGGAACGAATTGCAAAAATCACTGAAGCTGGAGACTCATATCTCCATCACTAACTTTAAGTATCATCTGTCAGAGCAGCTTACAGATCATTGCACCTGTACATAGCCCATCTGTAAAGAGCCCACCCAACTACCTCATCCCCATATTGCTATTTATTTTTTTGCTCCTTTGCACCCCAGTATCTCTAATTGCACATTCATCTTCTGCACATCTATCACTCCAGAGTTTAATTGCTAAATTGTAATTATTATTTCGCCACTATGGCCTATTTATTGCCTCACCTCCCTAATCTTACTCCATTTGCACACACTGTATATATACTTTTCTATTGCGTTACTGACTGTATGTTTGTTTATTCCATGTGCAACTCTGTGTTGTTGGTGTCACACTGCTTTGCTTTATCTTGGCCAGGTAGCAGTTGTAAATGAGAACTAGTTCTCAACTGGCCTACCTGGTTAAATAAAGGTGAGATAAAAGTATGTGTAAGTATCTACCTGAGAAAGCGTTGCTATAGTAGCGGGACAGGGTCTGCATGATGTCTTTGGAGTGCTGTGTCCAGGGGGCTATCTTCCGGTAGGTCTTCACCCTGTGGACAAGCTGGGAGCCCCCGTACTGCAGAGACAGGGTGTCCCCATGGTCTTCATACAGCTCCTCAAACAGCCTGAATTGGGGAGGGGGGTAAAGGTCACACAAGGTCAGAGATGTCAACAGCATTTTCTAATTACTTATGTCAACTTTTAGAAAATGTGTAAGTGAGTCTCAGAGGCGAGAGTAGAGTAGGGTTTTACCTAACACAGTCCGTGTCAAACTGCAGCTTGGGCTTGTCAATCATGCCCAGAGCGTAGAGCTGATAGGCCAGAGCACACTTCCCCACCATGAACTGGGCCGTGTTAGTTCGGTCCAGACAGTCCACGCAGTTCGTCCTCAACACACCTGTCTGAAGATGGGAGAGGAGAGGTCAACAACAACAAAACATTTGAATGTGGGCGCTGATAAAAGATGTGCATCATCTCCACCTTCAGGTTTCCATGTCAACAGCCACCGCCTGCTCAGGTGTGTACGGTGTGTAATATACCGTACCTGGACACGCCCACTTGAGGTGAGACTTCCCCCAAGATCTCCCCACCTGAGGAAAGAGAAAACTCCTTTAATCAATCCAACACGGAGTATGCTTGTTGTACTTTTATACTCCTGCAATGCACATTAATTGTCTTGAGATGGCAAAACTTGAAGTTTCTGAATCTGAACACATTTAGGACTGGTGCATCGAGGAGTAATTATCCAATGCCACAATGGCATAAAGCCCTGTATGATGAAAACCAGAGAAACATCGGCTCTTCTACCCATAGCATCTCTTCCAAGATGACCATCCCGTCTTCTTTGCTTATCAATTTAGGTCACTCTACGCTTGCTTCATTGCCAGGTGTGTCTAGCCCCTGGCTTGTATGCTATGCATGATATGGTAATGTAAAAAAATAATTAACCCCTATTTCTCCCCAATTTCGTGATATCCAACTGCGATCTTGTCTCATCGCTGCAACTCCCCAACGGGCTCGTGAGAGGCGAAGGTCGAGTCATGCATCCTCCAAAAAAGCACCGCTTAACCCGGAAGCCAGCCGCACCAATGTGTTGGAGGAAACACTGTTCAACCTGCAGGCGCCTGGCCCGCCACAATGAGTCGCTTGAACGAGATGAGCCAAGTAAAGCCCACCCGGCCAAAACCTCCCCTAACCCGGACACCACCCTACTCATGGCCGGTTGTGACACAGCCTGGGATTAAACTTGGGTCTGAAGTGATGCCTCAAGCACTGCGATGCAGTGCCTCTCACTCATTATGATGGCGCCGACAGAGATGGTCGCCTCGCTTCGAGTTTTTATGTATTATTTCTTACATTGTTACCCCAGGAAATCTTAAGTCTTATTACATACAGCCGGAAATAACTATTGGATATAAGCCCAACGTCAATTTACCAACATTACGACCAGGAATACGACTTTCCCGAAGTGGATCCTCTGTTCGGACCACCACCCAGGACAAAGGATCTAATTCCAGTAGGAGATCCAAAACAACGACGCCGCATTAGGGGCAGACGAAGCGGCCACCTGGTCAGGCTCCGTAGAATGTTGTCGGAATCGGTTCAGCCACCGGGCTTCTCCATGCATCGCGCCGACAGAGATAAACACCTCTCTGGGCAAAGATAGGGGCGTGTATGCTTTATGATTAACGACTCATGGTGTAATCATTACAACATACAGGAAGTCAAGTCCTTCTGCTCACCCAATCTAGAATTCCTTACAATCAAGTGCCAGCCATTTTGCCTACCAAGAGAATTCTCGTCAGTTATAGTCACAGCTGTGTACATTCCCCCTCAAGCAGACACCAAGATGGCCATCAAAGAACTTCACTGGACTATATGCAAACTGGAAACCATACATCCTGAGGCTGCATTTATTATAGCTGGGGATTTTAACAAAGCAAATTTGAGAACAAGCCTACCTAAATTCTACCAGCATATTGATTGCGCTACGCGCATGCGCAATACCCTCGACCACTGCTACTCTAACTTCCGCGATGCATACAAAGCCCTCCCAGTACCAGTGACGAGAACCATTCAATGCTGGTCCGACCAATTGGAAGCCACGCTTCAAGATTGTTTTGATCAGGGGACTGGAATATGTTGCGGTCAGCATCAGAACAACATCGACCTATACGCTGGCTCGGTGAGTGCTTTTATAAAGAAGTGCATTGGAGATGATGTACCCACTGTGACTATTAACACCTACTCTAACCAGAAACCGTGGATGGATGGCGGCATTCGTGCAAAACTAAAAGCGCGATCCACCGCATTTAACCATGGAATGGTCTGGGAATATGTCTGAATATAAACAGTGTAGCTATTCCCTCTGTAAGGCAATCAAACAAACAAAATGCCTGTACAGGGACAAGGTGGAGTCGCAATTCAACAGCTCAGACACAAGACATATGTGACAGGGTCTAAAGGAAATCACAGACTACAAAAATAAATCCAGTCACGTCACGGACGTCACGCTTCGAAACAAACTAAACACCTTCTTCGCCCGGTTTGAGGATAATACAGTGCCACCATCATGGCCCACTAACAAGGACTGCGCCCCCCCCCCCCCCCCCCTCCATGGCTGATGTGAGTAAAACATTTAAACGTGTTAACCTTCGAAAGGCTGTTGGTCCAGGCAGCATCCCTAGCCGCATCCTCAAAGCATGCGCAGACCAGCTGGCTGGTGTGTTTAAGGACATATTCAATCGCTCCCCATCCCAGTCTGTTGTCCCCACATGCTTCAAGATGGCTACCATTGTTCCTGTACCCAAGAAGGCAAAGATAACTGAACTAAATGACTACCCACTTCTGTCACCATGAAGTGCTTCGAGAGACTAGTCAAGGATTATATCACCACCTTACTGGCCAAACTAGACCCACTTCAGTTTCCATACCGCCAACAGGTCCACAGACGACGCAA
Organism: Oncorhynchus mykiss; assembly: GCF_013265735.2. Taxonomy (NCBI): domain Eukaryota; kingdom Metazoa; phylum Chordata; class Actinopteri; order Salmoniformes; family Salmonidae; genus Oncorhynchus; species Oncorhynchus mykiss. The sequence goes on from NC_048568.1 coordinate 26,549,644, forward strand.
TTGCCATCACACTGCCATATCCCATCTGGACAAAATAAATACCTATATAAGAATGCTGTTCATTGACTACAGCTCAGCATTCAACATCATAGTACACTCCAAGTTCATCAAGCTGGAGACCTTGGGTCTCAACCCCGCCCTGTGCAATTGGGTCCTGGACTTTCCAACAACGACGAGACAGCCTAGAGGGAGGAGGTGAGGGCACTCATTCCTGTGGCGTCAGGAAAACAACCTCTCACTCAACGTCAAGAAAACAAAGGAGATGATCGTGGACTTCAGGAAACAACAGAGGGAGCACCCCCCTATCCACATTGAAGGGACAGCAGTGGAGAAGGTAGGAGGTTTTAAGTTCCTGGGCGTACACATCACAGAAAGAGGCTGAAGAAATGTGGCTTGTCACCCAAAACTAGAGGTCGACCGATTATGATTTTTCAACGCCGATACCGATTATTGGAGGGCCAAAAAAGGCTGATACCGATTAATCGGCCAATTTCTTTATTTCTATATATATATATTTATATATATTTATATATATTTGTAATATTTTTTTTTTTTTTTTTTTACCTTTATTTAACTAGGCAAGTCAGTTAAGAACAAATTCTTATTTTCAATGACGGCCTAGGAACAGTGGGTTAATGGTATTAACTGCCTGTTCAGGGGCAGAACGACAGATTTGTAGTTTGTCAGCTCGGGGGATTGAACTTGCAACCTCCCGGTTACTAGTCCAACACTCTAACCACTAGGCTACCCTGCCGCCCCAATAATGACAATTAGAACAATACTGAATTAACACTTTTATTTTAACTTAATATAGTACATCAATAAAAGCAATTTAGTCTCAAATAAATAATGAAACATGTTACATTTGGTTTAAATAATGCCAAAACAAAGTGTTGGAGAAAAAAGTAAAAGTGCAATATGTGCCATGTAAGAAAGCTAACGTTTAAGTTCCTTGCTCAGAACATGAGAACATATGAAAGCTGGTGGTTCCTTTTAACATGAGTCTTCAATATTCCTAGGTAAGACGTTTTAGGTTATAGGACTATTTCTCCCTATCCAATTTGTATTTCATATACCTTTGACTATTGGAGGTTCTAATAGGTACTTTAGTACTGCCAGCCTAATCTCGGGCGTTGATAGGCTTGAAGTCATAAACAGCGCAATGAGCTACTGGCAAACGCAGTCAAGTGCTGTTTGAATGAATGCTTACGAGCCTGCTGCTGCCTACCACCGCTCAGTCAGACTGCTCTATCAAATAATATACTTAATTATAATATAATAACACACAGAAATACGAGCCTTAGGTCATTAATATGGTCAAATCCGGAAACTATCATTTCGAAAACAAAACGTTTATTCTTTCAGTGAAATACGGAACCGTTCCGTATTTTATCTACCGTGTGGCATCCATCAGTCTAAATATTGCTGTTACATTACACAACCTTCAATGTTATGTCATAATTATGTAAAAATCTGGCAAATAAGTTCGCAGCGAGCCAGGCGGCCCAAACTGTTGCATATACCCTGACTCTGCGTGCAATGAACGCAAGAGAGGTGACACAATTTGCAGAGTTAATATTGCCTGCTAACATTAATATGCAGGTTTAAAAATATATACTTCTGTGCATTGATTTTAAGAAAGGCATTGATGTTTATGGTTAGGTACATTAGTGCAACGATTGTGCTTTTTTCACAAATGTGCTTTTGTTAAATCATCCCCAGTTTGGTGAAGTTGGCTGACTTTGTTAGGAAGAAATGGTCTTCACACAGTTCGCAATGAGCCAGGCAGCCCAAACTGCTGCATATACCCTGACTCTGTTGCACAAAACGCAAGAGAAGTGACACAATTTCCCTAGTTAAAAGAAATTCATGGCAATATTAACTAAATATGCAGGTGTAAAAATATATACTTGTGTATTGATTTTAAGAAAGGCGTTGATGTTTATGGCACCTACATTGGTGCAACGACAGTGCTATTTTCGCGAATGCACTTGTTAAATCACCGTTTGTTGAAGTAGGCTGTGAATCAATGATAAATTAACAGGCACCGCATCGATTATATGCAACGCAGGACAAGCTAGATATACTAGTAATATCAACCATGTGTAGTTAACTAGTGATTATGTTAAGATTGATCGTTTTTTATGAGATAAGTTTAATGCTAGCTAGCACCTTACCTTGGCTCCTTGCTGCACTCGCATAAAGTTAGCCTGCCACGCAGTCTCCTCGTGGAGTGCAATGTAATCGGCCATAATCAGTGTCCAAAAATGCCGATTACCGATTGTTATGAAAACTTGAAGTCGGCCCTAATTAATCGGCAATTCCGATCAATCGGTCGACCTCTACCCAAAATGATGCACAATCGAGAGCACCTTGTCGGGCTGTATCACAGCCTGGTAAGGCAACTGCACCGCCCTCAACCGCAAGGCTCTCCAAAGGGTGGTGCAGTCTGCACAACGCATCACCAGGGGCAAACTATCATGACACCAACTGGTACTTAACTAGACTAAAGAAGGCCAATTGCATTGCTTCTTTAAAACAGCAGGACAGTTTTCAGCTGTGCTAACATAATTGTAAAAGGGTTTTCTAATGATCCATTAGCCTTTTAAAATGATACACTTGGATTAGGTAACACAACGTTCCATTGGACCACAGGATTGCTGATAATGGGCATCTGTACGCCTAAGTAGATATTCCATTAAAAATCAGACGTTTCCAGCTACAATAGTCATTAACAACATTAACAATGTCTCCACTGTATTTCTGATCAATTTTATGTTATTTTAAATGTTGCTTTTCTTTCAAAAACAAGGACATTTCTAAGTGACCCCAAAGTTTAACGGTAATGTGTGTATATATATTTTTCTTCTTTTGATTGATTTATTTTCATAATTGTGGTTGTGTAAGAAGGTTAGCCTCCAGACTAGCAGTGAGCCCCACGGGAGTCTCCATATGAGACAACCCAGGGCTAGTCAGAATGTCACATGTCTGGAAGCACAGAAGAAATAATAAATTAAGAAGTAAATGGAGGAAGACTTTTCATTTGTGACACGTCTGGTCTGGACTGAGGTCAACAACCCCGCCAGAGACGAGAGAGTGGGCGGCCGTGTGTGTGTGTTTCTTAAGCATGACCACATGTATAAAAGCAAGGGAGTGTGTTTGATAATGTAACATAAAGCTAATAAATATGTCATTAGAAGAATGGCTAGCAGCTTAGGTAACCAGATGGAAATGTCAATGCTTGTGATTAAGATATGCAGATAGTGAGCAGTGCAGCTGTTCTTCACACCCTTCTGCTGCTGCATGCTCCGTCATCTACTCTGATAGGTAGGGATACCCTGGCCATGACTATTCAGCAAGACTCCCATCTAACAGACCCATCTATTCCCATTACTGGACATTCATTTATATCAGAAGGGAAAAAAAGAAATGTAATTGCTATTAATGCGTGATTGTAAAATACTGTATGATTACTTATTAGACGGAGCTTTATAACAGCCCTCGGAGGGACTTTGTCTAACACATTAAAACAAACGTAGCAAAAATCACAATTAAAACCAATTATGACAATTTAACACCAACCCCTGTAAAAAAATCTAGAGGGTGGGGTGAGGTAGTTATAGAGGTATAGGTTGGGGTGTAAAGGGCGCAAGTTTTTACCCCTCTGGGCTCACCTCTCGTCTGGCCTGTTTGTGTGTACCTCTCATCTGGCCTGAGGGCATGTAACTCTCGTCTGCCCAGAGGGTGTGCGTGTGCACCTCTCGTCTGGCTTGAGGGTGTGAGTGAGGGTGTGAGTGAGGGTGTGTGTGTGTGTGTGTGTGTGTGTGTGTACCTCTCGTCTGGTCTGAGGGTGTGACAGAAGAAGTCAGAGCGGTTGATGAAGAAGCCGGTCCTCTTGACCACGTTCTCTGCTATCATACTAAGACGGTCCAGCACGTTATACAGCTTACTGAGAGAGGGAGGGAGAGGGGGAGAGAGAGCTTAGATTATTATTTGACACACTGGAAAACAGAGCAAACTGGAATGTTATTTGGTCCTAAACAGAGAGTACACAGTGGCAGAATACCTGACCACTGTGACTGACCCAAAATTAAGGAAAGCTTTGACTATGTACAGACTCAGTGAGCATAGCCTTGCTATTGAGAAAGGCTGCCGTAGGCAGACATGGCTCTCAAAGGAAAACAGGCAATGTGCACACTGCCCACAAAATTAGGTGGAAACTGAGCTGCACTTCCTGACCTCCTGCCAAATGTATGACCATATTAGAGACACATATTTCCCTCAGATTACACAGATCCACAAAGAATTTGAAAACAAATTACATTTGGATAAACTCACATATCTATTAGGTGAAATACCACAGTGTACCATCACAGCAGCAAGATGTGACCTGTTGCTACAAAAGCAACCAGTTTAAATAAAACCATATGTATTATTTTTTGAACTTTTTGAACAGCTACATTGAAAAGTTTCTATTCTTTTGAAACTTTCTGTGAGTGTAATGTTTATTCTGATTGTTTATTTTACTTCTGTTTATCATCCATTTAATTTGCTTTGGCAATGTAAACATATGTTCCCATGCCAATAAAGCCCCTTAAAGAGAGAGAGAGAGAGACAGAGAATGGGGGCGGGGCAGACAGACAGACAGAGACTGGGGCAAACAGACAGAGGGCAGACAGACAGACAGACAGACAGAGGGTGGGGCAGCCAGAGAGAGAAAACATATGAATGAGTGTTAGGTAACTTAAAAGGTCTCTTTGAAAAATGTTTTCATTGAACTTGAACATTTTTTTCAGGGACAGCAACAATAACTCCTCTACTGTTAAAGTCAGGTCCATTGTTGGTGAGCGTAGCCTAGAGGTTGCCAAACTATGGGGCAGATATGAAAATGGGGTTGCGGGAGAATTTCCCAAATCCCCCCCCAAAAATGTAATAAATAAATACTAAAAATATCTTATATCGTCTTTGTATCTCAACATTTTTATGTGGTTAACCTTAAAAATCTAAAATGAAAATGATTGTACTCCAAAACTCCCCAGCTTATGCTCTCCAAATGGATGTTAGCTGTGAGGATCGAGATGCCCATGCATTGACTTTTGTTCGCTATAAATGTTGGGGGAGGCTATTCACGAGGACATATTGTTCTGTCTCACGATTCCTGAGTGTGCTGTGGCTATATTGATGAAAAACAGATTCCATATGGGATGGAATGGTGGGCTTTTGCACAGATGGAACTCCATCTATCCCGGGACGGCAGGCAGGCCTCCGCACTCTAGTTATGAACGTGAATGTGATTTTTCGCATTGAGAGAGGAGCGGTTGTCATTCACAATGGATGTAAAAACAACTGACTTGGTTGACCTTCTGTGTAATGAAAATAACAAAAAACAGCATCAGTAAGTGTCCCACATGAGTGATGACTGCTCACCTCCAACACTTGGAAGGGCACTTTGGGACTTACTTCCCAAGACAACTGGTAACTCGGAATGAAAAGAGCTCCAACTGGGAAAATTTGCTTTGAACAGTCATGTAACTCGGGAACTCAGCCCTCTTTCTAGAGCTCAGACTTTCCGACCTGAAGATCACTAATGTCAGGATTCAACCTCGTATTTTTCAGAGTTCCCAGTTGTCTTGAAAGCACCAGAAAAGTCATGGTAGACTACCCTTCGCCAGCTCATATGTGTGAAGCTGGATCCAGTGCTTGGCTTGTCTGCATTAAAGCAAATATAGATCAGGGTTGGATGTGACAGCAGAGAGGAGGTGCATACTGTTGACCACGCCCCCTGACTTTGAGAAGCTCCGACACGACATTCATCAACCACACCCATCTCATTAGTGGTGGCGAGATATGAGACATTATACATCAGCATAACTTGCAATTGACTGTCACAGTCCCACATTAAAAGTAAACATTGGTTGTTAATTACAACAACAAAAAATTCACAAGGGTGGGGTCACGAGACTTTTCAGATATCAAAATAGGGTTGTGGACCCAAAAAGTTTGGGAACCATTAAATGTTCTGAGGTGTTGAATTAGGTTGCTGGGACAACACTTTGTACCTCTGGCTCTTACAGAACACGATGCTGGTGTAGGGTTAAGCTAAAGCAGCAGGTGTGAGTAGGACGAAGTCGCAACCAAACACTGATATTAGGCGTTTCCCCTTTAATGGTTAAGAATAGGGTTTGGGTGAGCTGATCCTAGATCTGTACCTCTTGGTGTATCGGGCCATGTCCCAGGCGATGTAGTCGATGCAGTGTTCTGGAGGGAGGAACTGGTTGAGGTTGATTACAGCAGGGAAGAGCTCCTCACTGAGGATCTTCTCATGCTTTCTCTTCTCTCGTTTCTACACACAGACACGGAGACACACATCATCAGCGTTACTCATTTACACTGAAGGAAAGGTCTCTGATTTATGAGAAAATGCATGAAAGTCTATGGTAACTTCCTAATTTTTTGTCTCTGGAAAATTTCTCCCACAACGGTACCACCTGAATGAACATAACATTTTTTTAACATCTCAATCCGTTAACTACATACAGATGTAGGACCTTAATAATTTGAGCCAGTTTGCTAAAGCAGGAAAATAGTCCTGCAGCAACAGGAAATGTGAATTATGTGGATTATAATTAATGGACTTTTTGTAGGGGTTGATACATTTTTCATTAGGGCAAATTTAAGTCTGAAATGTCAAAGCGGAAATTCAAATACACTACAAGTTTGTACAAGTGCAGGAAAATTCTCAGCAACAAAATAATGACCAAATTAAGATCCTACATCTGTAACTAAGATCAGATGGAGCTACCTTAAGAGAGAACTATTTCCAGACATTAATGCCAGTTCACCCACAGGAGCAGTGTGTACGCATGTACGTGTCACGCATTAGTCATGACCTCTTCTCTCCAACGCAGACACACACACACAGTACTCCTAGCTCTGCATTGACATCAGCTAATCATGTCTACAGCAGCCAAACTATGTCTGTCTACCAGAAGTTCAGTTCCTCTCTACAAAACGTTCTCTCAAAACACACTCTCCCTCACATATGCTGGCTACTTCCTGAGCACTGTCAGTTCCTATTCATTCTGTTTGAAGCCAAGAGAGTCTACCCCTGATGCTCCTCCTGTCATCTCTCCTAAAGATCACCCCGGTCGCTAGACCTTCAACAACCTTTTAACCACTTATCTACAAAACACACACACGCCTCTATCAGTGTCACAGCCCAGTTAATAACCCGCCATTAACCACTGCCAGGCTCTCTCTCACAGCATGGCATCAAAACACACACACACACACGCCAAACAAAGTATCATGCATACACGCGCACAACTGCAAACACACTCATCATGTGCCAGCACACCATGCATGCAGTGCAGTACATGCTCTGCACACAGATGGGCGTCATGCAAAATGCATGCACATGGATACACACAGATCTCACACACCTGCATAAGAGAGTGTGGCAAGGCATGACAGAGGCTCTTGATGTGACAAATTAACAGTGGTTAAATGTGTCTCTGCACAAACGAGGGAATTTCCCAGTTAAGAGAAATGGATCCTGATGAGTGACACACCCCCACCTACCCATCACTGGCCAACACAAATCACTCCTACGTTGCAAAGTCTATGGTGACTTTTTTGATTTCTGCTTGTGAGTGAGATAGTGAGTGAGAGGGGGGGGGGGGGGGGGGGGGGGGGGGGGCATGGGACTAAGGGGGAACACCCGGCCGAGCGTGTGCAGGCAACGGAGGGCTGTGATTGGCTATCCCTCTCCTCGTTCCCTTGTGAGTGACATGCACAGGACACCCGAGCTCAGCAGTAAGAAGGGGGGGTTCACAACACTGTGTGAAGAGTGTGAGTGTGCATGAGTGCATTTAAGGTGGTTCTTTAACAGCTTGTAATCACTAGCCCCTAACCAGTTTCTCTCGAGTACCTCTTTTATCACTCCATCTGTAACCACAACAACTGTTCTTTTCCAATGTATTGAGTTAGCCTAGGGAGTTAGCCTAAACCTTCACTAGCTAATTAAACCAACACACCAGGCTATTGTCCAATCACATGAAGGTGTGATTCCAGGAATCCTGCTGGTTTCTTAGAAAAATCCTCAAGTGAAATTCTCAGTCATTTGGATGTGTCTGTCAACACTTCATTATGGTCATGTTGGAGATTACATCTCTCCCTCTCTCCTTGTTGTCTCCCCCACAGGGACATTGGAGAATGTGTTTTTTTCTTTCTCCAAAAGTTTATTTAATGCCATCTTTAGTATAAATATGTTAATTGTAACATTGCAGTAATATAATGCTTGGAAAACAGCACAATGGGGCCATACTTCCGAACATTATATATATTTTTTGTTTAACCTGGACCCGTCTCAAAACGAGCATCAGCTAGATACAATCGTCGACATAGTTGCACATGATAGAATGCTACATTGTAGCTGGTCCCATCAGATAACCTGGCACACGTTAGCCCTATGCTAACCTCACCAGCTGACAATGGTTATATCCGATAAGTTCTGCATCAGCTACAATTCTATTTGGCCGAACCGAGAACAACAAGAACCAGGAATAATTACTTCACACAGAAAGAGGACAACAGCCTGGCTGATTGAGTCAGAAGTGCTTGTATAACCATTCACTTCAGCGCTCTCCTCTCTGGCAGTATCACCACAAGCTGCTTGCCCTGCATTCTGTCACAAGTCATATTAACATATAGGTCTTTAACTTTGAAGTCAGAGCAGCAACCGAATGGCAACTAATGTATGGCTTGCCAGTCAAGTCCTCTCACTACTACTGGAGTGAGCTACACTACTGGTTTTAGAACACCTACTCATTCAAGGGTTTTTCTTTATTTTTACTATTTTCTACATTGTAAAATAATAGTGAAGACATCAAATCTATGAAATACCACACATGGAATCACGTAGTAACCAAAAAAGTATTAAACAAATCTAAATATATTTTATATTTGAGATTCTTCAAATAGCCACCCTTTGCCTTGATGACAGCTTTGCACACTCTTGGCATTCTCTCAACCAGCTTCACCTGTAATGTTTTTCCAACAGTCTTGAAGGAGTTCCCACAAATGCTGAGCACTTGTTGCCTGCTTTTCCTTCACTATGCGGTCCAACTCTGCCAAAACCATCTCAATTGGGTTAAAGTCAGATGATTGTGGAGGCCAGGTCATCTGATGTAGCACTCCATCACTCTCCTTCTTGGTAAAATAGCCCTTACATAGCCTGGAGGTGTGTTTGGGGTCATTGTCCTATTGAAAAACAAATGATAGTGCCACTAACCCCAAACCAGATGGGATGGCGTATCGCTGCAGAATGCTGTGGTAGCCATGATGGTTGTTTGCCTTTAATTCGAAATAAATCACAGACCGTGTCACCAGCAAAGCACCCCCACACCATACCACCTCTTCCTCCATGCTTTACGGTGGGAAATACACATGCAGAGATCATCCGTTCACCCACACCTTGTCTCACAAAGACCTCCAAAACCTCCAATTTGGACTCCAGACCGAAGGACAAATTTCCACTGGTCTAATATCCATTGCTCGTGTTTCTTGACCCAGAAAGAAATGTCACAAATACATTTTTAACAAGGCACACCTGTTAATTGAAATGCATTCCAGGTGACTGACTACCTCATGAAGCTGGTTGAGAGAATGCCAAGAGTGTGTAAGCTGTGACCAAGGCAACGGGTGGCTATTTGAAGAATCTCAAATATAAAATATATTATGATTTGTTTAATACTTTTTAGGTTAACACATGATTCCATATGTGTTATTTCATCGTTTTTAAGTCTTCACTATTATTCTACAATGTAGAAAATAGTAAAAAATAAAGAAAAACACTTGAATGACTAGGTGTTCTAAAACTTTTAACATGTAGTGTAAATACACGCCAGGGTGAAACTAGTGTCGCTCATTGTGGTGTGTGCAGAGGTCAATGAGACAAAGATGTAATTTGAATGTACTGTGAGGATTCTGACTTCTGAACTTGAAATATCCTTGTTCATGGTACTGAGGGAGAGAGGAGAATGAAGAGCGTTTACACTCTGTCAGAACACGTTATTGTTAGACATAAGGTATAGTATGGAAAGGAGAAGGGCCATAGTCTGGTTTCAGTTGTTGGGTTGTAATTTGAAATACTTGATACACCAGAAGTTAATGGATATCTGTAGGAGGAATGTATATGGTGGGTCAATTAAAGGAAAAGGCAATCACATGGTTGCGGTCACTGATAAGGGTGGAGAGCTGTGGATTAGTGAGGAATGGGGACCGAGGTCAGGTCAGGTCACATTAAGGGAGAAGGAACAGTTTATTACCCACATCACTTAAACTTCCTGCGTAGCAATGAAGATGTTATGTTTAGAGAAAAGGAGGAGACTTGGCAAGTCTGTTAGGACATCTACTTTGTGCATGACACAACAAATTTTTCCAACAATTGTTAACAGACAGATAATTTCACTTATAATTCACTGTATCACATATCCAGTGGGTCAGAAGTTTAAATACACTAAGTTGACTATGCCTTTAAACAGCTTGGAAAATTACGTAATGGCTTTAGAAGCTTCTGATAGGCTAATTGACATTATTTGAGTCAATTGGAGGTGTACCTGTGAATGTATTTCAAGGCCTACCTTCAAACTCAGTGCCCCTTTGCTTGACATCATGGGGAATCAAAAGAAATCAGCCAAGACCTCAGAATTATTTTTTTAGACCTCCACAAGTCTGGTTTATCCTTGGGAACAATTTCCAAACGCCTGAAGGTACTAAGCTCATCTGTACAAACAATAGTACACAAGTATAAACACAATGGGACCACGCAGCCATCATTACCGCTCAGGAAGGAGACGCATTCTGTCTCCTAGAGATGAACGTACTTTGGTGCCAAAAGTGCAAATCAATCCCAGAACAACAGCAAAGGACCTTGTGAAGATGCTGGAGGAAACAGGTACAAAAGTATCTATATCCACAGTAAAACGACATAACCTGAAAGGCCGCTCAGCAAGAGAGAAGCCACTGCTTCAAAACCACCATAAAAAAAAGTCAGACTACGGTTTGCAACTGCACATGGGGACAAAGATTGTACTTTTTGGAGAAATGTCCTCTGGTCTGATGAAACAAAAATAGAACCGTTTGACCATAATGACCATTGTTATGTTTGGAGGGAAAAGGGGGAGGCTTGCAAGCCAAAGAACACCATCCCAACCATGAAGCACAGGGGTGGCTGCATCATGTTGTGGGGATGCTTTGCTGCAGGAGGGACTGGTGCACTTCACAAAATAGATGGCGTCATGAGGGAGGAAAATTATGTGAATATATTGAGGAAACATCTCAAGACATCAGTCAGGAAGTTAAAGCTTGGTCGCAAATGGGTCTTCCAAATGGACAATGACCCCAAGCATACTTCCAAAGTTGTGGTGAAATGGCTTAAGGATAACAAAGTCAAGGTATTGGAGTGGCCATAACAAAGCCCTGACCTCAATCCTATAGAAGATTTGTGGGCAGAACTGAAAAAGTGTGTGCAAGCAAGGAGGCCTACAAAACTGACTCAATCCTACACCAGCTCTGTCAGGAGGAATGGGACAAAATTAACCCAGCTTATTGTGGGAAGCTTGTGGAAGGCTACTGGAAACGTTGGACCCAAGTTAAACAATTTAAAGGCAATGCTACCAAATACTAATTGAGTGTATGTAAACTTCTGACCCACTGGGAATGTGATGAAAGAAATAAAAGCTGAAATAAATCATTCTCTCTACTATTATTCTGACATTTCACATTCTTACAATAAAGTGGTAATCCTAACTGACCTAAAACAGGGAATTTTTACTAGGATTAAATGTCAGGAAATGTGAAAAACTGAGTTTAAATGTATTTGGCTAAGGTGTATGTAAACTTCCGACTTCAACTGTATATACTACCACTGGTGTGTGTCCAAATTTGACATTCTTGGTTCCAACCGCTGTGTCTTTGTGAGACGCAGAGTAGATGAACGGATTATCTCCGCATGTGTGGTTCCCACCGTGAATCTTGGAGGAGGAGGTGTGATGGTGTGGGGGTGACAATGTTGGTGATTTATTCAGAATTCAAGGCACACTGAACCACAGCATTCTGCAGCAATACGCCATCCCCTCTGGGTTGCACTTAATGGAAGTATCCTTTGTTTTTCAACAGGACAATGACCCAACATCTCCAGGCTGCGTAAGGGTTATTTGACCAAGAAGGAGAGTGATGGAGTGCTGCATCAGATGACCTGGCCTCCACAATCACCCAACCTCAACCCAATTGAGATGGTTTGGGATGAGTTGGACCACAGTGAAGGAAAAGAAGGCAACAAGTGCTCAGCATATGTGGGAACTCCTTCAAGAAAAGCATTCCAGGTGAAGCTGGTTGAGAGAATGCCAAGAGTGTGCAAAGAATGCCAAGAGGGTGGCTACTTTGAAGAATCAAAAATATATTTAGATTTTTTAAACATGATTCCATATGTGTTATTTCATCGTTTTTACGTCTTCACTATTATTCTACAATGTAAAAAATAACAAAAATAAAGAAAAACCCTTGAATGAGTAGGTGTGTCCAAACTTTTGACTGGTACTGTATATACACTACCGTTCAAAAGTAAGTTTGTGGTCACTTAGAAATGTCCTTTTTTTTGTCCATTAAAATAACATCCAAATGATCGGAAATAAAGTGTAGACATTGTTAATGACTATTGTAGCTGGAAACGGCTGATTTTTTATGGAATATCCACATAGGCGTACAGAGGCCCATTATCAGCAACCATCACTATTGTGTTCCAATGGCACGTTGTGTTAGCTAATTTCAAAAAGGTTAATTGATCAATAGAAAACCCTTTTGCAATTATGTTAGCACAGTTGAAGACTGTTGTCTGAATAAAGAAGCAATAGAACGGGCCTTCTTTGACTAGTTGAGTATCTGGAGCATCAGCATTTGTGGGTTCGATTACAGGCTCAAAATGGCCAGAAACAAATAAGTTTCATCTGAAACTAGTCAGTCTATTCTTGTTCTGAGAAATTAAAGCTATTCCATGCGAGAAATTACCAAGAAACTGAAGATCTATGTACTACTCCTTTCACAGAACAGTGCAAACTGGCTCTAACCAGAATAGAAAGAGGAGTGGGAGGCCCCAGTGCACAACTGAGCAAGAGGGTCTAGTTTTTATATATATATTTTTTACCTTTATTTAACTAGGCAAGTCAGTTAAGAACAAATTCTTATTTTCAATGACGGCCTAGGAACAGTGGGTTAACTGCCTGTTCAGGGGCAGAACGACAGATTTTTGGACCTTGTCAGCTCGGGGGTTTGAACTTGCAACCTTCTGGTTACTAGTCCAACACTCTAACCACTAGGCTACCCTGCCGCAGATGCCTCACAAGTCCTCACCTGTCAGCTTCATTAAATAGTACCCGCAAAACACGAGGCAACTCCGGGACGCTGGCCTTCTAGGAGAAATGAAAAGCCATATCTCTGTCCAGTGCCTATGTTCTTTTGCCCATCTTAATCTTTTGTTTTCATTGGCCAGTCTGAGATATGGCTTTTAAGTGACAAAATCAACTTGATACCCTCGTAATTTTCATCTCCCGATCCCTGGCTTCCATTGGCTCTATATTGGCCATCAATTCACATTTAGAGGGGCCGTTTCTATAGCGATTTAAAGGGAAAGACTCAGAAATACACAATGAAAACAGGTTGTCTACGCGGAGGGTGGATAATGAAATTCAGTCTGTCAGCCTTCTAAATAAATCTATTCCGCAGATTTCATTTAGAAAAAGCCCATGTTTTCACTCATGAACCTGTAGCCAATGGTTAGCGCCAATCTGCCATGAAGCAGCGCCACAGAGTTCTATTGAGCAGTGACCACTTTTTGATCATCCCGGTGAAGACATTCCATTCACTCAAAACATGCTCAATTCTCTGAGTATTCTCATGGTAGAGGCATGAGGTGTGGACTATTGCTTTTCTGACACAATTCTCTATTGAAAGGACATATTTGTATAAACCTTGAATGAATTAATCATTTTATGGGTGAACACACTACAATTTAAATGAAGTAAATGGATCCGTGGAGACAAACTGTGGAACAATCCTTTAACTGTCCGCTGATGTAACAGTATCGTAAATGGGTACTCTGAGGAAGGTTTCATCTATTGGACTCAGTTTCTACCAGAGTAATTATTCCGTTGTTCCATTAACAGTGTGACTGAGGTGTTGGTCTGAGGTGCCCTGTGGTGGGGGGTGCGGTGCAGTGAGGTGAGGTGCTGTTACCTTGACGAGGTTGAGGATGATGATGGGCGAGCCAAACCGCTGGAGCATCTGGTCAAAATGGAGGGCAGCTACATGGGCATAGGGGTCGGCCTGGTCCACTGAAACACAACAGAGAGAGGTCAGAGAGCAGCTACACTACCGTTCAAAAATGTGGGGTCACTTAGAAATGTCCTTGTTTTTGAAAGAAAGGCTTTTTTTTGTCCATTAAAATAACATAAAAATGATTGGAAATACAGTGTAGACATTGTTAATGTTGTAAATGACTATTGTACATGAAAACGACAGATATTTTATGGGATATCTACATAGAGGCCCATTATCAGCAACCACGTTGTGTTAGCTAATCCAAGTGTATCATTTTAAAAGGCTAATTGATCATTAGAAAACCCTTTTGCAATTATTTTAGCACAGTTGGAAACTGTTGTCTGATTAAAGAAGCAATAAAACTGGCCTTCTTTAGACTAGTTGAGTATCTGGAGCATCAGCATTTGTGGGTTTGATTACAGGCTCAAAATGCCCAGAAACAAATAACTTTCTTCTGAAACTTGTCAATCTATAATTGTTCTGAGAAATGAAGGCTATTCCATGCGAGAACTTGCCAAGAAACTGAAGATCTCATACAACACTGTGTACTACTCCCTTCACAAAACAGAGCAAACTGTCTCTAAACAGAATAGAAAGAGTGGGAGAAGAGAAAGAGGAGAAGCAGACGCCTCAAGTCTTCAACTAAATAATACCTGCAAAACACCAGTCTCAACGTCAACAGTGAAGAGGGGACTCCTGGATGCTGGCTTTCTAGGCAGGGTTGCAAAGAAAAAAAACATCTCAGACTGGCCAATAAAAATAAAATATTAAGATGGGCAAAAGTACACAGACACTGGACAGAGGAACTCTGGTTCACGGAGTCGCCTCTTCACTGTTGACGTTGAGACTGGTGTTTTGCAGGTATTATTTAGTTGAAGACTTGAGGCGTCTGTTTCTCAAACTAGACACTCTAATGTACTTGTCCTCTTGCTCAGTTGTGCATCGGGGCCTACCACTCTTTATATTCTGGTTAGAGCCAGTTTGTGCTGTTCTGTGAAGGGAATAGTACACAGCGTTGTATGAGATCTTCAGTTTCTTCGCAATTTCTCAAAATTTCAGAATAAAGTTAATTGTTTCTGACCATTTTGAGCCTGTAATTGAACCCACAAATGCTGATGCTCTAGATACTCAACTAGTCTAAAGAAGGACAGTTTTATTGCTTCTTCAATCAGAACAACAGTTTTCAGCTGTGCTAACATAATTGCAGAAGGGTTTTCTAGTGATCAATAAGCCTTTTAAAATGATAAACTTGGATTAGCTAACACACCGTGCCATTGGAACACAGGAGGGATGGTTGCTGATAATGGGCCGTTTCCATGTACAATAGTCATTTACAACATTAACAATGTATTTCTGATCAATTTGATGTTATTTTAAATGGACAAAGAAATGGCTTTTCTTTCAAAAACAAGGACATTTCCAAGTGACCCCAAACTTTTGAACGGTAGTGTACATGGGCGCACGGGTCGGCCTGGTCCACTGAGAATACAACAGAGAGAGGTTAGAGGGCAGATACATGGGCGTAGGGGTCGGCCTGGTCCACAGACGCAACAGAGCGAGGTCAGAGGTTAGAGGGCAGATACATGGGCATAGGGCTTGACCTGGTCTACTGAGACACAACAGAGAGAGGTCAGAAGGCAGCTACATGGGCGTATAGGTAGGCCTGGCCTACTGAGGTGCAACAGAGAGAGGTTAGCTACATGGCCGTAGGGGTCACTTTAGCATCTAGTTCACTCAACTCTATTTTGACTGAGTGATGAGCAAACATTAAGGTTTAGGATGTTAGAAGGAAAGTGGGATACCTAGTCAGTTGTACAAGTGAAATGTGTCTTCCGCATTTATCCCAACCCCTCTGAATCAAAGCCATGCCACTGGCTGTATCATAAGGTAATAATGTTTGATATAATGATTCATAAGCATTTCATAAGACCAACCAAAAGGTAACCTAGAAACATTAAGGTGTCATGTCTTTGGCTATGCCGGATGAAGTGATATAACATGCTATTCTATAAAATCCTTTCTCCGTAATTAAAATGACCTGATTGAGCTAATCATGTAAATGTAATTAACTAGAGAGTCGGGGAACCACAAAATAATATTTATATAGCTGTTATCTTCCGAATAAACTCTTAAAGACCTAGTAATATTTTAGATCAATAGCAGTCAATATTAATCGTCACCTTAATTCAGTCTCATCTGAAAGTGGTAAATTCTTGGTTATCTTCACGAATCCTGGTTGAATCAGCAATACAAAATTGGGTTTAATTATTTACAGTGCCTTGCGAAAGTATTCGGCCCCCTTGAACTTTGCGACCTTTTGCCACATTTCAGGCTTCAAACATAAAGATATAAAACTGTATTTTTTTGTGAAGAATCAACAACAAGTGGGACACAATCATGAAGTGGAACGACATTTATTGGATATTTCAAACTTTTTTAACAAATCAACAACTGAAAAATTGGGCGTGCAAAATTATTCAGCCCCTTTACTTTCAGTGCAGCAAACTCTCTCCAGAAGTTCAGTGAGGATCTCTGAATGATCCAATGTTGACCTAAATGACTAATGATGATAAATACAATCCACCTGTGTGTAATCAAGTCTCCGTATAAATGCACCTGCACTGTGATAGTCTCAGAGTTCCGTTAAAAGCGCAGAGAGCATCATGAAGAACAAGGAACACACCAGGCAGGTCCGAGATACTGTTGTGAAGAAGTTTAAAGCCGGATTTGGATACAAAAAGATTTCCCAAGCTTCAAACATCCCAAGGAGCACTGTGCAAGCGATAATATTGAAATGGAAGGAGTATCAGACCACTGCAAATCTACCAAGACCTAGCCGTCCCTCTAAACTTTCAGCTCATACAAGGAGAAGACTGATCAGAGATGCAGCCAAGAGGCCCATGATCACTCTGGATGAACTGCAGAGATCTACAGCTGAGGTGGGAGACTCTGTCCATAGGACAACAATCAGTCAAATCTGGCCTTTATGGAAGAGTGGCAAGAAGAAAGCCATTTCTTAAAGATATCCATAAAAAGTGTTGTTTAAAGTTTGCCACAAGCCACCTGGGAGACACACCAAACATGTGGAAGAAGGTGCTCTGGTCAGATGAAACCAAAATTGAACTTTTTGGCAACAATGCAAAACGTTATGTTTGGCGTAAAAGCAACACAGCTCATCAGCCTGAACACACCATCCCCACTGTCAAACATGGTGGTGGCAGCATCATGGTTTGGGCCTGCTTTTCTTCAGCAGGGACAGGGAAGATGGTTAAAATTGATGGGAAGATGGATGGAGCCAAATACAGGACCATTCTGGAAGAAAACCTGATGGAGTCTGCAAAAGACCTGAGACTGGGACGGAGATTTGTCTTCCAACAAGACAATGATCCAAAACATAAAGCAAAATCTACAATGGAATGGTTCAAAAATAAACATATCCAGGTGTTAGAATGGCCAAGTCAAAGTCCAGACCTGAATCCAATCAAGAATCTGTGGAAAGAACTGAAAACTGCTGTTCACAAATGCTCTCCATCCAACCTCACTGAGCTCAAGCTGTTTTGCAAGGAGGAATGGGAAAAAAATTCAGTCTCTCGATGTGCAAAACTGATAGAGACATACCCCAAGCGACTTACACCTGTAATCGCAGCAAAAGGTGGCGCTACAAAGTATTAACTTAAGGGGGCTGAATCATTTTGCACGCCCAATTTTTCAGTTGTTGATTTGTTAAAAAAGTTTGAAATATCCAATAAATGTCGTTCCACTTCATGATTGTGTCCCACTTGTTGTTGATTCTTCACAAAAAAATACAGTTTTATATCTTTATGTTTGAAGCCTGAAATGTGGCAAAAGGTCACAAAGTTCAAGGGGGCAGAATACTTTCGCAAGGCACTGTATTTACTAAATACCTAACTAATCACACAGAATTACATATACACAGAATTAATTATACCTTGATTACGTCATAAAGGAAAACGTCCCTAGCGGGCGGAACAGATAGGACTGCTGGTTACACAAAAGAAAAGGGCTGGGTGTGAGTGAGAGAGCGGGAAGACTGAGGACCAAAGGAAGAAGCTGTGCTTTCATAAATACAGTATTTTATGCATTCTAAATTACCACCCATTTGGAAAAGGAAAATGCAATAAATATTTACTCTGAGCTGCGCTTCGGTAGGTTGGTGGTAGATGGAAGGCTGTGTTGCCAAACCGAGTCCTTTGAAGAATGTCTCTGGTGGTCAATTGGATACGTTGTAGTAACGTCATTGTGTGATAGACGGGATACTCGGTCTGTTCCTTCCTAACCCTCGTTTGCAGCTGCTGTTGCTAACTCAACGGCTAGGAGGTATCACTTATGTAGTGAATAAGAGTTCAAAGTTCATACCATTCGCAACCAAAGCTCACGCTGATGTTGGCTTCGTTCTGTATTATTATCTGAACCATTCTGACATTGGACCGTCGTCCTCACATCCTCGGAACAGGAGGTTACATTTTCTTCAAGGCTTATATAGTGGAGGAAGAAAAGGGGCATGTTTCAGAGTTTACAACCTATGTCTCTTCACGTGGGCGGGCCACTGGTCGGACCTAATTCACTCATGAAAACCCAATTCTCACATTTTAGAAGCTAAAATCACATTTCATCCCATCACAAATAATTTCATATTCAAACATTTAAATTGAACAACAATTCCATGTGAATCTGATAACTCTGATGGGAAGACTTTACACTGTAGAGTTTATGTCATTTTATCATTGATGAGAATGTCTCAGATGACAACCGAACTGACATCATATTCATTAAGTACCACTGCATATGTTCAATTACCGGATTACCAGAATATAGTTCATTTCCCCCCACCTTCTGATGTTCCCAGAATCTCTATGTTAAGCAAGGGGTTTTCAAATGTAACATCAGTAGGGTAGAGAGAGGAAAAAGGGGGGGAAGAGGTATTTATGACTGTCATAAACCTACCCTCAGGCCAACGTCATGTCAAAGGTCATCTAACCTGCTGTTGGTTATACAGTAGAGTATTATTATACCGTAACTAACACGCATGCCCATTTTCTTTCTGCCCCTCTCTCCATCATTTTACCCATCCGTTCTATTCTTTCAGTGTTATGACTTCATGTGGTGGTCACGCAGACCCCCACACCTGCAGATAATTCAGCCAACCAAATGAAGATCTGGGTCAGTCAAACATGTTTTCCCTTATGATCAGTCATGAGGGGAAATCACTCAGTTGTAAATGGTGATGTTGGGTAACCAGGGCGAGAAGAGGGGGGCTGACTGAGGCCATTTTATAAGGCCCTCATCCTCGTTCCCTCGTGGGTCGTCATGATTAGGACGAGGAAGCATGAAAAGACACGCTTCTCTTCAACCCTCCCTACAAAGCTATTCACCTACTTAAGCATGTCATAAAGTCAACAGGAGGCTTGTGTAACCGCAGTCTCATTTTTCAGGACCGGCTGGCTGGGTGGTGACTGACCACTTGATGTCCCACCAGGGTCTTCCTGATCGTCTACCTGTCCTAAATTCACTAATGGCTGATGATCTTGGAGCCGACAGACATCATTATCGAACAAAAATTGACATGTAATTGGACATCTTTGTGTCTATGGGCTTCTATATCTGTGTGTGTGCCTGATGCCATATCGCTGAATTGATTTAATGGATTAGCTGAATGACGTTTGAGCGGGAGCTTCATGAAATGGATTTCCATGGCTGAACAGCTGCACACAAGCCCAAGATCCACATGCACAATGCCAAGCGTTGGCTGGAGTGCTGTAACGCTCTTTGCCATTGGACTCTGGAGCAGTGGAAACACATTCTCTGTAGTGATGAATCACACTTCACCATCTGGCAGTCCAACGGACTAATCTGGGTTTGGCGGATGCCAGGAGAACACTACCTGACCCAATGCATAGTGATGTTATATCAGCAAAGGGGGGGACCAACTCCATATTAATGCCCATGATTTTGGAATGAGATGTTCGACGAGCAGGCGTCAACATACTTTTGGTTATGTAGTGTAGATAGACAGATGGGAGAGGGAAGGTAAGGTCCCCATCACATAGATCTGGAGGACACACTAGCTCTCTCTGTACATTACATCTCTGCATTATGCATGTAAATGTCATCCTAGGATGGACTGAAAACCAAATGGAGGATGAGAGGAAAATATCCTTTCATATACAAATGCATGCGGGCGGGCGCGCGCATACACACATCTTGGGACAAGCTCTCAATCTCTTAAGTAAATATCATCCATGATGGACTGTAGGCCAAATGGGGTAAAAGAGGAAATAATTTAATGCAGTCGAGTCCACACACACAAACTGCAGTCTCTCTCCACCTTTTCAATCTCTGAGACCATCTGATCCTCACACACTCCCTAGGATGTATCCTGCTGGAGTCATAATGAGAAACAGAGATGGATGAAAAGAGGAGAGAAAATCTCTGTTTGGCCAGAGTATAGTTTATAGTGTTACTACTACTGTAAGTGCTGTAGTAATGTGTATCTTATGGCATATTGGTGATAGGGGTATGTCCAGACAGAGACCAGTAGACCACATTATATTAATGATACTGTACAGTGTATACGATACCTAATGATGATAATATCTTACATCGTATAGGTGGTTTAGGCATCATGGTGGAGATGTCCTGGGACCAATAGAGGGGAACAGAACCCCTGACCTGAACGTACGAAGAGTAACTCCCTGCCGTGAATGACATCACAGACGCATCGTGGATGATCTGCTCAGTCTCCACCTCATTGGCTACGTCACCCTGCAGAGGACCAGATGAAAACAGGTTTACAGACAATATACAGAGAGAACCACATGGATCTACACACTCTTAGATGGCCCCATAGTTGTTTCTTTCATTGTTCAACAGTTTTGACCTGTAATTGACAGGAGTGGACCATATACTGGACCAGAAAGTCATCCCAAAATGAGCACACACACACACACAAACCTTACGAATGTCAATCCTGGCCTAAACTAAGCCGCGCAGAGGGAATAATAGACACATAATTTGGCCTCAAAAACACAGCATACTGAACCCCTTTACCACCAAACTACACACACAAAAAGGAGATGCAGAGACACGGAGGTTACATTAACCTCACACCCCCTCCTTTGTGCCATGCTGCTATTATATAACACCGGGGGCGACTTCGCCCTGTTGTCGTGGCGACAAGATGAGGCAGGAGGTTACCTCGCAGTTGGCTCCTCTCTTGAGGAAGCGGGTGCCAGCAAATTTACTGGAGCGCCTGGCGATGAGGGTGACATGAACCGGACGACCGTAGATCAGGAGCTCTTCACACAGAGGTTAAGGTGGGACACACACAGATGTAACATAAAAAGGCAAAGTGTCATTGATTTCAAATAACAATTAGTAAATTACTGAAATGGTATTGTAATTCACTCGCCACGCAAAACACCTAGGATAAGAGAGATACTTCAAAGAGGGAGACAAGCTGGTGGTTTGGCACTTCCCAACTTACTGTTTCACTACTGGGCAGCTACTATTCAGAAGATTTTGGTCTGGTGTAATTCTCCAAGTACCAACTGGTGCTCAATAGAAGCACATTCTTTCCAATCATCCCTTCTCTTCTTTAATCTGTGCCCCACTATCCATGTGTCCTTCAGAGTACACTACAAATAATATTGTGCTCTCTACTTTGAAGATCTGGAGAAAAAAAATGTCAGCATTTTAGACTTTCTGCCCCTTATCTTCTACTCCCTATTTGGAACAACCATCCATTTCTACCCTCCACACTTGACCAGGCTTTTTTTTTTGTGGCGTGAGAGAGGTTTGGTATGTTTCAAATATTTTTTTTTAATGTATATATTTTTTTAGAAGGGACCTCTGCCAGTTTTAATGATCTTGTGGCTAAATGTAATCTGCTTCAATCTCTTCCGCTATTTCCAAGCTCGTAATTTAGTTAGTTCTAACTTTCCTACCTTCCTTAATCACCTCCTAACACGCTATTAGAAGGGATCCTGTCACTCCCGCAGATATGGGGACATCTCATATGATGATGTTATGCTCTCCTCTGAAAACCTCTCCCATCAACAAACTAAAGACTGACTGGAGAAGAGAACTTGACCTGACATAAGACTAGTCAGAGGAGGCACTTCTTCGGGTTAACATCTTCCTGTGCTCGGTTAAGTTCAAATCAGATCAAAGTGTTGCACAAAATTCATTACAAAAAACGATTCATTTTCCCTCAGAGACAAATGACACGATGTGCAATGTCTCCCGCTGATCACAGTCACATGTTTTACTCATGCTCTAAGCAGTCAAGGGTTTTGTTCTTCCTTTCTAACTACTCTCTCTAAAGGTATTGATATTGACCTGCAGTCTTGTCCTTTGATAGCTATATTTGGACGTCCATTTGTGCTGTCTATTCTCACCTAAAGTAAAGCAGATGTAATGTTTGCTTCACTAGTAGCCCGCCAACAGATTTGGCTGAATTGGAAATATCCCAAACCAACCACTGAGTTCTTATGTCTTTTCTTAATTTAGAGTGCATGTACTGCTAACCTTTTTTCTGAGATGGCCACCTTTAATTTCCTTTTCTTGACAAATTACACCCTATTGACCAAGAACTTGGGACCAAAAGGGGGAGGGAAGGGATAGTGTGTTGTGATCTGTTGTAATTGTATTTTCATATGGAATGTTAGTTTGCTTGTTTATTTTTTTGGGGGGGTGGGGCTTCTCCAATAAGAAAAGGGGGGAAAAAGATATTGGTACTCATGTCAAGAATTGTAAAGTGTATACGTTTATATGTCTAATTCAAAAATGGGAGAAAAATGATTTGTAATTCACTTCCTGAATTGAAATGGAATTGCCCCTGTCAATCACTGTTCCCCTCTCTCTACCCTTTCTCTCGCACTAATTTACTAAGTCCCTCTCTTAAGTCTGTTTTCCTCTTAACCTCCATCACTTCCCCCATCTCAGTGCCTCTGCCTTTCTTCACCCCCCCCCCCCCCCCCCCCTCAGTTTCCTTCTATGAATTCTTCTGCCTGGGTTTCTCTGGGAAAAGAACCATGAGAGAAGGATGGCTTCCAGGAACCGTTGTCTAAACCCAGCGTCTGCAATGTGGCCCCCACTGCCCCTCTAACGAGCCAACCTGGTGAGACACACACACACTTACCCCTTGTGCTATTCAGTTTATTTGCTGTAAACCAGTGGTCCTCAACTGGTTGTCTCGGGAACCAAATTTTCTCAGTCGCAACCCAATATTAGCATCCCATTTTGTTGTTGTTGCAAAAATACAATCTGGAAAACTATTTAGAATGCTATATTGATAGTAGATGTAGCAATTATATGATAAGGGAACAACATTCCCACCGTTTTCCATGGTCAATAACTCTAATTTGCCAATATTATTGATGAAGAATGTTAATAAGCTGACTGATTTGAGACCACAAAATCAACCAAATCCACTAAGTAGCCCTGCTAATAGCTCTAGATAAGAAAATTCTGTGATTGAAAAAATAGTTTCAGAGGTAAAACAAATAAAACATGTAAGTAGGTTCATTATCAATTCCACACACCTTCTACATAGTTTAAGTTGTTTAAGTTCAGACTGAAGTGTTTTTCTATCCATTTCCTCTTTCATCACTGGGATACTGGGGAGTTCACGAATCTCATGACTGTGGAGGAGGTCATTCATTATTACTTGCGTATATAAAAAGCCAAGAACAACTTCAGTCAAGCAGAAGAGTCATTAGCTAAAACCTTTCATGGCTAAGAGGTGCAATGAATGGTTATAATGTCTTAATGTCTGCCTATAAGATCTGCACTGACGGATAGTTAAACTGGGCTCTCAAAATGAGGGACACAATTAATCAGATGTAGTTATTCTCAAGCACTTCTACCCAAGCATCCACACTCAAATATGCATCAACATAACCAAACCATGCATCAACATAACCAAACCATGCATCAACATAACCAAACCATGCATCAATATAACCAAAGTAGGCATACATTTTGTTTCAAGTGTGTTTTTCTTTGGCTTAGTGGACACACTAGCTGTGCTTTCCTAGTCTAAACAAAAAGAACCTGTCTAGCTAACCTAATATTTGTTTTCTTTTCCACCTCATATACCAGATGGGCAAAGTATGCAAAAGCTCCACTGTTTTCATACCTGATAAGCATTGCTTAATATTTTTATATAGACCATAATATAAACACAAATCGCTTAATGCAGCTTAGCAGACTGGCGAGCATCTATCTCATTAGGTATTCCATGTGCCCCCCAAACAAAAAAACTAAAAAAATGGTATTCCATGTGTTGTGGAACAAGAGGCAGGCACACACTTTCCAGTGAGCAGCATGCCAGACACATGATGGGGAGTGGAGGAGGCGGGGCGAGGGAAAAGAACACAAGAGGAACGGTGTTGTTTTCTAAAGGCTAACTGTCAAAAGACAGACGGACAGAAAGATGGAGGTCCGCAAACAACGTGTCCATCGACAATGACAATGGTAAAAGACTGATAATATATTGAATGCATAAACAAAATGTTCCATTGGAGATGATAAATGATGGTAATTAAGGTTAAAGTTACTACTGGTGATACAGGTGTGCCATCCCCGCAGCCTCAGCAATGGATTAGTCCACTGAGGCAGGCGTGAGTCAGACAGGTGTCTCGTGTGCCATAAAATATTTAAATAAAATGTATTTATTTATAAATATATATGCAACTGCTCGGTAAAAAAAAAATGAAGAATACTCGGTCAACCAGCAGCCTATCGAACAAACTATAGACCTGTCGATTAAATGGGGTCAGCCCTAGTGGATACCAACATCTGGAACATGGCAAAAGCACCAAGTCACTGACACAAGCACATATGCAGCACCTGACTACTAAACTGAACACTCTACTTTGCAGGTCGTAACCAGGCAGGAGAAAAAGGATACTGGACTGGCCACAGAAGCCATGAATGATGTACATGAGCCAATCAGGATGCACCGTGTCCTTGACGCGCTCCAGGAGCTTGCCGTTCCACACGTACTTGGCGTACGGTTCACTCTGGAGGCCGTGGAACACTGCAACGGAACCATTACATAGGAACACAAAACACCACAGAACAGCTTACATGGATGGACAGGATCAAGGAGGGGATGGTTTACCACCGATACAGTAGATTAGAACATGGAAACTGTATTGAGAGACAGATGAGCTGAATAAAGACTGGTTTTGGGCTAGTAGTGATGTCCTGATCAACCTTTTAGCTGGTGAATGGCTTTATGAGTGGCTTGAGTTGTGAGGATCTTTTTCTATTTGGGACCACTGACTGACTTAACGGGTTAAAAGATCAAGAAAACATTTCACAAAAAAAGGAATGGTATGTTACACTTGGTTATCAAATGGAAAGAAATGTGTTCAATAGAGTGTATTCACATGTTTTAAAACTGGATGAACTGGAGTTTAGGGAGAGTGTGAGAGGGCAGGAGCTGTCTGACCTTGTGTGGGCAGGCCCTCGTCCTCAAAGATGTCGAAGCTGTCCTGCTGTCTGCTGCTCCGTGTGTGCACCTCCTCCACTGTGCCCGGGTCACACGGGCTATGCAGCAGCGTCAGGTTGTACTGCAGGGAGTGGCTCAGGTCATAGCTGTAGCTGGGAGGGGTCAAAGTTCATAGGTGAAGAGGTCAACGAGGAAGAAGAACAACACTTCAATAATCAAAAATCAATGAGATGGATGAATGGAGTGATGCGTAAAAAGAATAATGATAGAAGAATGACCGAAAACAAAACATTTTGTTTTACACCTGACAGTACGTCTATTTTTTGTATATATTTTTTCTTGGCGATATACAATGTTTTTTTCCTTGAGGATATAAAAAAAGGTAGGGTCCCAAATGTATCTTCACCTGTCACTAGGGAGAAAAATGACCAGCTTGACAACAAGTCTGAGTGAGAACTGATAGGTCATCTGTGGAGCGAGTCGTGAATACACTATGTCAATACTGACCCTTTCAGTACAGGTTAACCTTTAGTACAGCTACTGATACAGTGGGCTTTAGATGGTAAGTGCTGAAGGGCATGATTCCAAGAGGAGTTAAGGGGAGTTGAGGTCTCTGTGTGTCTCTGTGTGTCACTCTGGCTTAATGACGAAAAACTGACAGACAGACAGACACTTCAGAAAGGAGTCCAAACAGTACTTTAATGATACATAACTATTGGTGGAAGTGATGTCATCTCTTATGTGTTTTTTTAAGTGAATTCAATTAAAGAAAATAAAATCTAATTCAATGGGTGGATGGAAATAAACAATAACCATTTGTTTTAATGAGATGTACACTGAGATAAAAACATTAAGAACACCTTCCTAATATTGAGTTGCACACCCTTTGTCCTCAGAACAGCCTCAAATCGTCAGGGCATGGACACTGCAAGGTGTCGAAACCTTTCCACAGGGATGCTGGCCCATGTTGACTCCAATGCTTCCCACAGTTAGGTCAAGTTGTCTGGATGTCCTTTGGGTGGGTGGACCATTCTTGACACACACAGGAAACTGTTGAGTGTGAAAAACCCAGCAGCATTGCAGTACTTGACACACTCAAATCGGTGCGCCTGGCAAACTCTGTTTAAAAGGCACTTAAATATTTTGTCTTCTCCATTCACCCTCTGAATAGCGCACATACACAATCCATGTCTTAATTGTCTCAAGGCTTAAAAATCCTTCTTTAACCCGTCTCCTCCCCTTCATCTACACCGACTGAAGTGGATTTCAATAAGGGATCGTAGCTTTCACCTAGATTCACCTGGTCAGTCTGTCATGGAACGTGTTTTGTACACTCACTGATTATTTGTGTAGTTTTAATGAGGAGGATGTTGATACATAAATCCATAAGAGTGTGGCTCTGTCCTCTCTCACCGATTCATAACATCACTGTAATAAAATATCCAGTCTTGAAAGTGTGTGTGTGTATATACGTGAGAGAGCGATAACCTCAGATGTACTGTGCATCTTGTGTGACATTTGTTCCAACAAAGTAACATACAAAAAAAGTGAAGAACTGTGAATAGCGTTTGACAGGTTCCATACTGCAGCAAACACCTGAGCCTCCTGATCACCAAGGCTTGTGACAAACAAAAGCATTGACTTGACAAACAACAGAAGAGAGATGCGGAGGAGTGGTTATTTTTAAGATCTCACACACACTTACTTACCTGAAGTAGAAGTTGCTGGACAGGTCCACATTCTGAAAGATCCTCACGTATCTATAAGAGGAGAAATAAACAGTCCCAATCTCTTATGGTTATGACCTGCACGTCATAACCAGGAGAGCATGGTTAGTTCAGGAGAGCATTTGAGCTAACCCTAACTCCTTTCCTAACATTAACCTAATTCCCCTAACCTGCCACGTGGCTGCGTAAGTTCTCCTAACCTGCTATGAAAAAGTAACTTCTGGTCGTAGCTGTATCCCACCTAGTCAGAACCTTTAATACTAGTGGCAGGAGTTTTTCATGTCGCATCACCACAGTCACATCACCGGAGTTGTGAGGTCACATAGGAAACAGTCCTAGTCTTTGAGATATAACATCATACATGTTACTTTCTCATCTCAATGAAAAGGGGAGACTAGAAAATGCCATAAGCATTTGCTGTGCACGGCAGGTTATATAGACCCATATACTGAGTGATCCTTAGCTGGTCACACTTAGTTAGTGGGTCAGTGAAGCTGTCACACTGTGTGTGTAAACTGAGAGAGAAACAAGTGAGAGAAAGAGGAAGGAAAGGAGAAAATCTCCAGTGGGGTGTGAGATGTTGGGTATATAACGGTTGACCTACTGTACCTGGCCTCGTCAGGATGTGTCACCCTCACTGAGTCATTGGGGATGTAGATCATGTTAGTATCCTCTATCTTGTATATGGAGTGACCACCAATGTCGGCCATCTTCCTCCGCTTGGTGATCAACACGAGGTAATAACCCTCAAGGAATCGGACAAAGCCTGCAAGACCAGGACAATGAATACACATGAACAGCACACATAAGATTAATATTACTATAGGACACCTCAAACCACCCAGATAACTTATACAACTCATATGAAACTTTTAACATGAACCTTTCCATCCTCAATGTTTTTTTCAAGACACATTTTCATACATCTATGTACAATATCTATTCTCATCTCAACAATCAAATGAGTGCTTATCTATGTGTGTGTGTGTGTGTGTCTTCATGATAGATGAGACCACTTGTTTTTCATGCTGCATGACCACAACACACTCACAGTCTGTTCATCTGTCTTACATCCTTCATTATCACATTCAAAATCTTTATTTTCAATTATATATATTTTCAATTACAAAATAATATGTTTTCAGTCCTGGAATGTGTATTCTGCTTCATGGAAAAGCTGAGTAGATGTTCTCTGAGAGCTTATTATTGTTTGTCAATCATATTAGTCAGGCTGTTTTCATATGATCTCCTCTTAGAGGTCACGGACCGCTAGAAACACAGACTATTAGCGCAATGTCACTTGGGCCAGTGTTTCCCAAACTCGGTCCTGGACCCCCACTCCGATTTACGTTAATGGGAGGGGATGAGATCATAGGTTACGCATCCTCCTGGAGGAAATGATCTACTCGGGATAGATGAGAGAAACCTCCATAGAAACAGCATAGGACATACATTCATATGGATATATGTTTGAGGATTGGGGGTGAGAGAATGGAATTTTGTAACTCAAAATCATACCCTTACCCATTTTACACCATCAGAACCACCCATTTTCTTGCCGTGACACATTGACATTCAATTTCCCTGCTTTGTCTGGGTCGGTGTGAGCGATTTCCTATATCAGTGGTTCCCAAATTGAACTCAGTCCGGCTTTCAACTTACTCTTGAAAGTTGTAATAGTAGAATGCAAAAGGTGTCATTTAGAAATTGGGTGGTGCATCATCAGTTCCTCTTGTCATGTCTGTCATCGCAAACCTTAGAGTGCTATTTGTCCAATGCTGGAAGGTGTGACATTAGTGCTAGTACGAACTCGGACCCAGGCGCAGAGAAACACAGCAGGCAGAGGTAAGGGTAAATCCAGAATATTTACTTAAGGTCTTCATAGCAAAACAACAAAGCAAGTGCATACGAGAACACTGAACAAAACAGGAGACCTGAGCAACTGGCCCAGTCCACAGAGGACCCTAAGTCATCCAGCAGGTGATCCCAATAAGCCCAATCAGGGTCACCTGGATACTGGAAGTAACCCAAGGGTGTTCTCCAGTGGCAACCTCAGGTAGTGTACTCAAGGGAGAAAACCTGACCTGTGACAGAAGGGAGTAAAAAAGTTTGAGAATCCCTGTTCTAGATCACCATCCAGCTCGATACAGAGGACTTCCAAGAAATGTTTCTCTGTAGGCCTTGCTATGTTACCTACGTAGCCAATTGCAATGATAGTCAATTTCAGATAGAAAAATAAATTGGGTGTCTGTGGGTGTGAATGTTTAAACTTTAAACAAAATTAGTGCTGAACGATTAACTGAAAAGTTGGTCCGTGGGGCGACGCACAATTGGCCTAGCGTCGTCCGGGTTAGGGAGGGTTTGGCCGGTAGGGAAATCCTTGTCTCATCGTGCACCAGCGACTCCTGTGGCGGGCCGGGCGCAGTGCACGCTAACCAAGATCGCCAGGTGCACAGTGTTTCCTCCGATACATTGGTGCGGCTGGCTTCCGGGTTGGATGGGCGCTGTGTTAAGAAGCAGTGCGGCTTGGTTGGGTTGTGTGTCGGAGGACGCATGACTTTCAACCTTCGTCTCTCTCGAGCCCGTACGGGAGTTGTAGCGATGAGACAAGATAGTAGCTACTAAAAACAATTGGATACAGTAAAAAAAACAGTAAAATACACAAAAAAAAGAAAGAAAAAAAAAGAAAACCGATCTCTCAAATGTCACCATTACGATTTTTTTTTTGATACCGCCTTAGGTGATACCGCCTTGCCACTTCGCAAGCCACAGCAGCAAAGTCCTGTTTGGC
The DNA here is from genome assembly GCF_013265735.2 of Oncorhynchus mykiss. Classification (NCBI taxonomy): domain Eukaryota; kingdom Metazoa; phylum Chordata; class Actinopteri; order Salmoniformes; family Salmonidae; genus Oncorhynchus; species Oncorhynchus mykiss. Next base: position 26,580,017 of record NC_048568.1, read on the forward strand.
ACTACTGTGAAGTTAAAAAATAAGGAAATACAACTTATGCAATGCTTAACCATCTGAAAGGGACTGACCGTGAGACATAGCAGTGGGAAGCAGGTATGTTAAGGGTGCTGCAGCACTCCCTGATAAAATCAGAATATTTTTTCTCTCTCTCAAAAGTTGTGAACTGTACCTTTACTATTCCTGTATGAACGCACCTAAATAGCAGCATCCCCCACCCCCATATAGTTTTAATGTAAAAAATGAAATTCTCCATTTGTCACATCCATAGTTTAGGTGATAAGGTATCATGGGCAGAGGTGGCCTGCACCCTGGCTTACATGCACTTCACCTGTGTGTGTGTGTGTGTGTGTGTGTGTTATATATACACACACACACACACATACATACAGTTGAAGTCAGAAGTTGACATACACCTTAGCCAAATACATTTAAACTCAGTTTTTTGCAATTCCTGACATTTAATCCTAGTAAAAATTCACTGTCTTAGGTCAGTTAGGATCAATTTATTTTAAGAATGTGAAATGTCAGAATAATAGTAGAGAGAATGATTTATTTCAGATTTGATTTCTTTCATCACATTCCCAGTGGGTCAGAAGTTTACATACACTCAATTAGTATTTGGTAGCATTGGCTTTAAATGGTTTAACTTGGGTCCAACGTTTCCAGTAGCCTTCCACAAGCTTTCCACAAAAAGTTGGGTGAATTTTGGCCCATTCCTCCTGACAGAGCTGGTGTAGGATTGGTCAGGGCTTTGTGATGGCCACTCCAATGCCTTAACTTTGTTGTCCTTAAGCCAATTTGCCACAACTTTGGAAGTATGCTTGGGGTCATTTTCCATTTGGAAGACCCATTAGCGATCAAAATGTAACTTCCTGACTGATGTCTTGAGATGTTGTTTCAATACATCCACATAATTTTCTGTCCTCATGATGCCATCTATTTTGTGAAGTGCACCAGTCCATACTGAAGCAAAGCAAAGCAAACCACAACATGATGCTGCCACCCCCGTTCTATACGGTTGGGATGGTGTTCTTCGGCTTGCAAACCTCCCCTTTTTTCCTCCAAACATGAGGATGGTCATTATGGCCAAAAGTTCTATTTTTGTTTCATCAGACCAGAGGACATTTCTACAAAAAGTACAATCTTTGTCGCCATGTTTTTATTTTATTTCACCTTTATTTAACCAGGTAGCGACATGGCCAAGATAAAGCAAAGAAGTGTGACACAGACAACAACACAGAGTTACATGGAGTAAACAATAAACAAGCCAATAACGCAATAAACAAGTCAATGACACAGTAGGAAAAAAAAGAAAGTCTATATACAGTGTGTGCAAAAGTCATGAGGAGGTAGGCAATAAATAGGCCATAGTAGCGAAGAATTACAATTTAGCAGATTAACACTGGAGTGATAAATGAGCAGATGATGAGGTGCAAGTAGAGATACTGGTGTGCAAAAGAGCAGAAAAGTAAATAAAAAACAGTATGGGGATGAGGTAGGTAGATTGGGTGGGCTATTTACAGATGGACTATGTACAGCTGCAGCGAGCGGCTAGCTGCTCAGATAGCTGATGTTTAAAGTTAGTGAGGGAAATATAAGTCTCCAGCTTCAGCGATTTTTGCAATTCGTTCCAGTCACTGGCAGCAGAGAACTGGAAAGAAAGGCGGCCAAATTAGGTGTTGGCTTTGGGGATGATCAGTGAGATATACCTGCTGGAACGTGTGCTACGGTTGGGTGTTGTTATCGTGACCAGTGAGCTGAGATAAGGCGGAGCTTTACTTAAAGATGACCCGGAGCCAGTGCGTCTGGCGACGAATATGTAGCAAGGGCCAGCCGACTAGAGCATACAGGTCGCAGTGGTGGGTGGTATAAGGTGATTTGGTAACAAAACAGATGGCACTGTGATAGCAAACTGGATGCAGTCTGAGTAGAGTATGTGCAGTTGCAAACCGTAGTCTGGCATTTTTATGGCGGTTTTGGAGCAGTGGCTTCTTCCTTGATGAGCGGCCTTTCAGGTTATGTCGATTTAGGACTTGTTAACTGTGGATATAGATACTTTTGTACCCGTTTCCTCCAGCATCTTCACAAGGTCCTTTGCTGTTGTTCTGGGATTGTACGTTCATCTCTAGGAGACAGAACGCATCTTCTTCCTGATGGGTATGACGGCTGCGTGGTCCCATGGTGTTTATACTTGCATACTATTGTTTGTACAGATGAACTTGGTACCTTCAGGCATTTGCAAATTGCTCCCAAGGAACCAGACTTGTGGAGATCTACAATTGTTTTTCTGAGGTCTTGGCTGATTTCTTTAGATTTTCTCATGATGTCAAGCAAAGAGTCACTGACTTTGAAGGTAGGCCTTGAAATACATCCACAGGTACACCTCCTATTGACTCAAATGATGTCAATAAGCCTATCAGAAGCGTCTAAAGCCATGACATCATTTTCTGGAATTTTCCAAGCTGTTTAAAGGCACAGTCAACTTAGTGTATGTAAACTTTTGACCAACTGGAATTGTGATACAGTGAACTAGAAGTGAAATAATCTGTCTGTAAACAATTGTTGGAAAAATTACTTGTGTCATGCACAAAGTAGATGTCCTTACCGACTTGCCAAAACTAGTTTGTTAACAAGAAATGTGTGGAGCGGTTGAAAAACAAGTTTTAAATGACTCCAACCTAAGTGTATGTAAACTTCCAACTTCAACTGTGAATGTATGCATATATACACTGCTCAAAAAAATAAAGGGAACACTTAAACAACACAATGTAACTCCAAGTCAATCACACTTCTGTGAAATCAAACTGTCCACTTAGGAAGCAACACTGATTGACAATAAATTTCACCTTCTGTTGTGCAAATGGAATAGACAACAGGTGGAAATGATAGACAATTAGCAAGACACCCCCAATAAAGGAGTGGTTCTGCAGGTGATAACCACAGACCACTTCTCAGTTCCTATGCTTCCTGGCTGATGTTTTGGTCACTTTTGAATGCTGCCGGTGCTTTCACTCTAGTGGTAGCATGAGACGGAGTCTACAACCCACACAAGTGGCTCAGGTAGTGCAGCTCATCCAGGATGGCACATCAATGCGAGCTGTGGCAAGAAGGTTTGCTGTGTCTGTCAGCGTAGAGTCCAGAGCATGGAGGCGCTAGGAGACAGGCCAGTACATCAGGAGACGTGGAGGAGGTCGTAGGAGGGCAACAACCCAGCAGCAGGACCGCTACTTCCGCCTTTGTGCAAGGAGGAGCAGGAGGAGCACTGCCAGAGCCCTGCAAAATGACCTCCAGCAGGCCACAAATGTGCATGTGTCTGCTTAAACGGTCAGAAACAGACTCCATGAGGGTGGTAATGAGGGCCCGACGTCCACAGGTGGGGTTGTGCTTACAGCCAAACACCGTGCAGGACGTTTGGCATTTACCAGAGAACACCAAGATTGGCAAATTCGCCACTGGCGCCCTGTGCTCTTCACAGATGAAAGCAGGTTCACACTGAGCACGTGACAGATGTGACAGTCTGGAGACGCCGTGGAGAACGTTCTGCTGCCTGCAACATCCTCCAGCATGACCAGTTTGGCGGTGGGTCAGTCATGGTGTGGGGTGGCATTTCTTTGGGGGGCCGCACAGCCCTCCATGTGCTCGCCAGAGGTAGCCTGACTGCCATTAGGTATCGAGATGAGATCCTCAGACCCCTTGTGAGACCATATGCTGGTGCGGTTGGCCCTGGGTTCCTCCTAATGCAAGACAATGCTAGACCTCATGTGGCTGGAGTGTGTCAGCAGTTCCTGCAAGAGGAAGGCATTGATGCTATGGACTGGCCCGCCCGTTCCCCAGACCTGAATCCAATTGAGCACATCTGGGACATCATGTCTCGCTACATCCACCAACGCCTCGTTGCACCACAGACTGTCCAGGATTTGGGGGATGCTTTAGTCCAGGTCTGGGAGGAGATCCCTCAGGAGACCATCCGCCACCTCATCAGGAGCATTCCCAGGTGTTGTAGGGAGGTCATACAGGCACGTGGAGGCCACACACACTACTGAGCCTCATTTTGACTTGTTTTAAGGACATTACATTGAAGTTGGATCAGCCTGTAGTGTGGTTTTCCACTTTAATTTTGAGTGTGACTCCAAATCCAGACCTCCATGGGTTGATACATTTGATTTCCATTGATAATTTTTGTGTGATTATGTTGTCAGCACATTCAACTATGTAACAAAAAAAGTATTTAATGAGAATATTTCATTCATTCATCTAGGATGTGTTATTTTAGTGTTCCCTTTATTATTTTGAGCAGTTTCCTTCAAACTTGGCTTCACTTTCATCTTTGTGATCAGAACACCTTACACTTAGATTAGTCTGTCCATAACACTTTTTCCCCAATCTTCCTATGTCCGGTATCTGTGTTCTTTTGTCCATCTTAATATTTTCTTTTCATTGGCCAGTATGAGATATGGCTTTTTCTTTGCAACTCTGCCTAGAAGGCCAATATCTCAGTCGCCTCTTCACTGTTGACGTTAAGACTGGTGTTTTGTGGGTACTATTTAATGAAGCTGCCAGTTGAGGACTTGTGAGGCGTCTGTTTCTCAAACTAGACACTCTAATGTACTTGTCCTCTTGCTCAGTTGTGCACCGGGGCCTCCCACTCCTCTTTCTATTCTGGTAGAGACAGTTTGCGCTGTTCTGTGAAGGGAGTAGTACACAGTGGTGTATGAGATCATACGTTTCTTGGCAATTTCTAGCTTGGAATAGCCTTAATTTCTCAGAACAAGAATAGACTGACGAGTTTCAGAAGAAAGTTGTAATCAAACCCACAAATGCTGATCATCTAGATACTCTACTAGTTTAAAGAAGGCCAGTTTTATTGCTTCTTCAAATCAGCACAACAGTTTTTAGCTGTGCTAACATAATTGCAAAAGGGTTTTCTAATGATCAATTAGCCTTTTAAAATTATAGACTTGGATTAGCTAACACAACGTGCTATTGGAACACAGGAGTGATGGTTGCTGACAATGGGCCTCTGTGCGCCTATGTAGATATCCATTAAAAATCAGCCGTTTCCAGCAACAAAAGTAATTTCCAACATTAATGTCTACACTGTATTTCTGATCAACTTTAAGTAATTTTAAAATGGACAAAAAATGTGCTTTTCTTTCAAAAACAAGGACATTTCTAAGTGACCCTAAACTTTTGAACGGCACACACACACACACACACACACACACACACACACACACACACACACACACACACACACAGTATTCAGACCCATTGACTTTTTACACATTTTGTTTTACGTTACAGTCTTATTATAGATTAGATTAAAAATACTCAGCAATCTTCACACAATACCCCATAATGACAACGCAAAAAAAGGTTTTATGAAATTCATAAAAACTGCCAACAGAAATACCTTATTTATATAAGTATACAGACCTTTTGCTATGAGACTCAAAATTGAGCTCAGGTGCATCCTGTTTCCATTGATTGGACATGATTTGGAAGGCACACACCAGTCTATATAAAGGTCCCACAGTTGACGGTGCATGTCAGAGCAAAGAACAAGCCATGAGTTCGAAGGAATTGTCTGTAGAGCTCTGAGACAGAATTGTGTCATGGCACAGATCTGGGGAAGGTTACCAAAAAATGTCTGCAACATTGGAGGTCCCCAAGAACACAGTGGCCTCCATCATTCTTAAATGGAAGAAGTTTGGAACCACCAAGAATCTTCCAAGAGCTGGCCGCCTGGCAAACTGAGCAATCCGGGGAGAAGGGCCTTGGTCAGGGAGATGACAGAGCTCTAGAAGCACTCCACCAATCAAGCATTTATGGTTGAGTTGCCAGATGGAAACCATTCCTCAAGGCACATGACAGCCCGCTTGGAGTTCGACAAAAGGCACTTAAATTCTCTCAAACCATGAGAAACAAGATTCTCTGGTCTGATGAAACCAAGATGGAACTCTTTGGCCTGAATGCCAAGCCTCACGTCTGGAGGAAACTAGGCACCATGCCTACGGTGAAGCAGGGTGGTGGCAGCATCATGCTGTGGGGATGTTTCTCAGTGGCAGGGACTGATAGACCAGTCAAGATCGAGGGAAAGATGAACGGAGCAAAATACAGAGAGATCCATGATGAAAACTTGCTCCAGAGCACTGAGGACCTCCGACTAGAGAGAAGGTTCACCTTCCAACAGGACAACGACCCTAAGCACACAGCCAAGACAACGCAGGAGTGGCTTTGGGACAAGTCTCTGAATGTCCTTGAATGGCCCAGCTAGAGTCTGGACCTGAACCCAATCGAATATCTCTGGAGAGACCTGAAAATAGCTGGGCAGCCACACTCCCCATCCAATCTGACAGAGCTTGAGAGGATCTGCAGAGAAGAATGGGAGAAACTCCCCAATTACACATGTCAAGCTTTTGGCATCATACCCAAGAAAACTCGAGACTTACTGCCAAAAGTCCTTCAACAAAGTTCTGAGTAAAGGGTCTGAATACTTATGTAAATATGATATTGCAGTTCTTTATTTTTAATAAATTAGCAAATGAGGTGAGAAGGGAGGTAAAGGCAAAAAAGGCCATGGTGGCAAAGTAAATACAATATAGCAAGTAAAACACTGGAATGGTAGTTTTGCAATGGAAGAATGTGCAAAGTAGAAATAAAAATAATGGGGTGCAAAGGAGCAAAATAAATTAATTAATTAAATACAGTAGGGAAAGAGGTAGTTGTTTGGGCTAAATTATAGGTGGGCTATGTACAGGTGCAGTAATCTGTGAGCTGCTCTGACAGTTGGTGCTTAAAGCTGGTGAGGGAGATAAGTGTTTCCAGTTTCAGAGATTGTTGTAGTTAGTTCCAGTCATTGGCAGCAGAGAACTGGAAGGAGAGGCGGCCAAAGAAATAATTGGTTTTGGGGGTGACTAGAGAGATATACCTGCTGGAGCGTGTGCTACAGGTGGGAGATGCTATGGTGACCAGCGAGCTGAGATAAAGGGGGACTTTACCTAGCAGGGTCTTGTAGATGACATGGAGCCAGTGGGTTTGGCGACGAGTATGAAGCGAGGGCCAGCCAACGAGAGCGTACAGGTCGCAATGGTGGGTAGTATATGGGGCTTTGGTGACAAAACGGATTGCACTGTGATAGACTGCATCCAATTTGTTGAGTAGGGTATTGGAGGCTATTTTGTAAATGACATCGCCAAAGTCGAGGATTGGTAGGATGGTCAGTTTTACAAGGGTATGTTTGGCAGCATGAGTGAAGGATGCTTTGTTGCGAAATAGGAAGCCAATTCTAGATTTAACTTTGGATTGGAGATGTTTGATATGGGTCTGAAAGGAGAGTTTACAGTCTAACCAGACACCTAAGTATTTGTAGTTGTCCACGTATTCTAAGTCAGAGCCGTCCAGAGTAGTGATGTTGGAGAGGCGGGTAGGTGCAGGTAGCGATCGGTTGAAGAGCATGCATTTAGTTTTACTTGTATTTAAGAGCAATTGGAGGCCAGGGAAGGAGAGTTGTATGGCATTGTAGCTTGCCTGGAGGGTTGTTAACACAGTGTCCAAAGAAGGGCCAGAAGTATACAGAATGGTGTCGTCTGCGTAGAGGTGGATCAGAGACTCACCAGCAGCAAGAGCGACCTCATTGCGACCTCATCCAAGAATTGAACCCTGTGGCACCCCCATAGAGACTGCCAGAGGTTCGGACAGCAGACCCTCCGATTTGACACACTGAACTCTATCAGAGAAGTAGCTGGTGAACCAGGCGAGGCAATCATTTGAGAAACCAAGGCTGTCGAGTCTGCCGATGAGGATGTGGTGATTGACAGAGTCGAAAGCCTTGGCCAGATCAATGAATACGGCTGCACAGTAATGTTTCTTATCGATGACGGTTAAGATATCGTTTAGGACCTTGATCGTGGCTGAGGTGCACCCATGACCAGCTCTGAAACCAGATTGCATAGCAGAGAAGGTATGTGGGATTCGAAATGGTCGATAATCTGTTTGTTGACTTGGCTTTCGAAGACCTTAGAAAGGCATGGTAGGATAGATATAGGTCTGTAGCAGTTTGGGTCGAGAGTGTCCCCCCCTTTGAAGAGGGGGATGACCGCAGCTGCTTTCCAATCTTTGGGAATCTCAGACGACACGAAAGAGAGGTTGAACAGGCTAGTAATAGGGGTGGCAACAATTTCGGCAGATAATTTTAGAAAGAAAGGGTCCAGATTGTCTAGCCCGGCTGATTTGTAGGGGTCCAGATTTTGCAGCTCTTTCAGAACATCAGCTGAACGGATTTGGGAGAAGGAGAAATGGGGCTAGACTTGGGCGAGTTGCTGTTGGAGGTGCAGTGCTATTGACCGGGGTAGGAGTAGCCAGGTGGAAAGCATGGCCAGCCGTAGAAAAATGCTTATTGAAATTCTCAATTATGGTGGATTTATCAGTGGTGACAGTGTTTCCTATCTTCAGTGCAGTGGGCAGCTGGGAGGAGGTGTTCTTATTCTCCATGGACTTTACAGTGTCCCAGAACTTTTTTGAGTTAGTGTTGCAGGAAGCAAATTTCTGCTTGAAAAAGCTAGCCTTGGCTTTTCTAACTGCCTGTGTATAATGGTTTCTAGCTTCCCTGAACAGCTGCATATCACGGGGGCTGTTCGATGCTAATGCAGAACGCCATAGGATGTTTTTGTGTTGGTTAAGGGTAGTCAGGTCTGGGGAGAACCAAGGGCTATATCTGTTCCTGGTTCTAAATTTCTTGAAAGGGGCATGTTTATTTAAGATGGTTAGGAAGGCATTTAAAAAAAATATCCAGGCATCCTCTACTGACGGGATGAGATCAATATCCTTCCAGGATACCCCGGCCAGGTCGATTAGAAAGGCCTGCTCACTGAAGTGTTTCAGGGAGCGTTTTACAGTGATGAGTGGAGGTTGTTTGACCGCTGACCCATTACGGATGCAGGCAATGAGGCAGTAATCGCTGAGATCTTGGTTGAAGACAGCAGAGGTGTATTTAGAGGGCAAGTTGGTTAGGATGATATCTATGAGGGTGCCCGTGTTTAAGGCTTTGGGGTGGTACCTGGTAGGTTCATTGATAATTTGTGTGAGATTGAGGGCATCAAGTTTAGATTGTAGGATGGCTGGGGTGTTAAGCATGTTCCAGTTTAGGTCGCCTAGCAGCACGAGCTCTGAAGATAGATGGGGGGCAATCAGTTCACATATGGTGTCCAGAGCACAGCTGGGGGCAGAGGGTGGTCTATAGCAGGCGGCAATGGTGAGAGACTTGTTTTTAGAGAGGTGGATTTTTAAAAGTAGAAGTTCAAATTGTTTGGGTACAGACCTGGATAGTAGGACAGAACTCTGCAGGCTATCTTTGCAGTAGATTGCAACACCGCCCCCTTTGGCAGTTCTATCTTGTCTGAAAATGTTGTAGTTTGGAATTAAAATTTCAGAATTTTGGTGGTCTTCCTAAGCCAGGATTCAGACACAGCTAGAACATCCGGGTTGGCAGAGTGTGCTAAAGCAGTGAATAGAACAAACTTAGGGAGGAGGCTTCTAATGTTAACATGCATGAAACCAAGGCTATTACGGTTACAGAAGTCATCAAAAGAGAGCGCCTGGGGAATAGGAGTGGAGCTAGGCACTGCAGGGCCTGGATTCACCTCTACATCGCCAGAGGAACATAGGAGGAGTAGAATAAGGGTGCGGCTAAAAGCAATAAGAATTGGTCGTCTAGAACGTCTGGAACAGAGAGTAAAAGGAGGTTTCTGGGGGCGATAAAATAGCATCAAGGTATAATGTACAGACAAAGGTATGGTAGGATGTATATACAGTGGAGGTAAACCTAGGTATTGAGTGATGAAGAGAGAGATATTGTCTCTAGAAACATCATTGAAACCAGGGGATGTCATTGCATGTGTGGGTGGTGGAACTAATAGGTTGGACAAGGTATAGTGAGCAGGACTAGAGGCTCTACAGTGAAATAAGCCAATAAACACTAACCAGAACAGCAATGGACAAGGCATATTGATATTAAGGAGAGGCATGCTTAGTCGAGTGATCAAAAGGGTCCGGTGAGTGGAGAGGTTGGTTGGGGAACGGCGATTTAGACAGCTAGCCAGGCCATCGGTAGCAAGCTAGCATAGGATGGAGGTCTGTTATTAGCCACCTCTTGCGTTCCGTCAGATTAGTGGGGTTCCGTGTGGTAGAGGGGATTAATCCAAATCACACAACAACAAAAATAAAAACAATAGATATAGTTATAGAGGCCCAAGAAGAAAACATAATAATAATAATAATAAAAATAAATAAATTGTCCGATTGTCTATTCAGATAGCAGCCGATAAGACAGCTAACGGTTAGCAGGCCGCAGATGGGCGTTCAGGTAACGTCGCGACGGAGGAGCCAGCCGGATAACTCCTTCGGGTAGATAACGTCGGCAGTCCAGTTGTGAAGGCCCGGTGGGTGACTGCAGCCCAGGAGTGATTGATGGAACTCAGGAGTGATTGACGGAGCTGGCTAGCTCCGGAATAATTGATGTTTGCTCCGGAATCGACGAAAGCCGATAGTCACACGGATAGCAGCTAGCCAGCTGTGAGATCCAGGCATGAACGTCCAGAGCCAGCGGCCGAAATCCAGGGACATGGAGAGAGAAACTGGTCCGATATGTTCCGCTCCGAGCCGCGCTGCGCTGCGCCGTACAAAACCGGCGATAGATTTGAGCTAAAGGATAGCTGATGACCACAAACCGTGGTTAGCTGAATACTAACGATTTGCCAGTAAAGAAGCTAACTAGCTTCTGAACTAGCTTCTGATTAGCTTCTGGATTAGCTTCTGGCTAGCTCCTGGCTAGCTTCTGGCTAGTTTCTGGCTAGCCTCTTGGAGTTTCTGGCTAGCTTCCCGGAGGACCACAGATTTGAGGTAAATAATAGTTTTTTATAAATATAAATTGGTGAGGCGGGTTGCAGGAGAGTGTTTTGAAGATGAGTTGATGGAGAAAAAAAATTAAAATATATGTGAAAAAAGTTGTAAATATATATATACGGGACAAGACGAGGACAAAAGATGTCTGACTGCTATGCCATCTTGGGTGGTACCTGTACACCCTTGCTTGCGCACATCTGTTTGTTGTTCTCCCCATTACGGTATGTAGATCAGGGCTGATGGAGGATGAATGGCATTCACACTACTGTCAGACCTGTTGGTACAATTCTACAAACACACTGGCCCGGAGATGGTTGGAACAAGGCACCATGATTAAAGTGTCACAACATTGTCTGGTCAAACTACTGAATGTCATCTGACTCAGCCTCCAAGTAAATGGGTTTGTTTGTGTGTGTGTGTGTGTGTGTGTGTGTGTGTGTGTGTGTGTGTACAAAAACGACACAGAAGGATAATAAGGCTGTGTGACGCTCCCCTCTCAGGATCCCTTCTTCCCTCCGTTCAGTGTGAACTTGATCTCAAAGCTTGACATTTCTACTAGCAAGAGCATCACAACCCCACATTAGCAGCCATTTCACTTTGAGATGCTTCATTCTTCCAGGGAAAAATACAAAATACATCTCTCAGGTTTAGACACCGAAATCACCAATTAAGTAACAAAATTGGTTTTCAAGAGAAAAATGTGGGAAAATGGTATAACCAGCAGGAAGTTGGTTATTGTCGAACTTCAAGTGGCCACTGAAGGCCTTGAGAGATCAGGTCGTGTAACATGCTTATGAGAGTAGAAACAGGCATAGAGACGAAGGCCAGAAATACATTTGAATGGGGTTGGATTACGCTTTTAAGCCTTTATTTGGTCAATTAAGTCAACCAAAACAAGTGACTGCATTGATTAGCCTCTTGTAAAAAATGTTTTTTAAAAGAGCCTGCTAGGAGCACTAACTCTATAATATCTCTGAACCCTCCAAAGGCCGGTTTCCACAGCAACACAGGGACAGAAAACACACTTTCTGCCCTTAATGACTGCTTCAGGATCAACTCTCCTTACCACAGTCCTACTAGCCTACACATCTCAGCCAAAACCCTCATATGCAGTACTCACAAGACAAGACATGCCGACAACTGGTAGAGGAGAAGTAGTTGTGAGGACTGAGGGTCCAAGGAGGACTATCTTACCCACGATGCCATAGGCTGACACAGCTCTGGACAGACCTGAGGAGCCCTTCTGGCCCATCTTGGTGCGGTTGCCCAGATCCAGACGTCCCAGGAGCTCCCTCACCTCCTGCTGGTTATAGACATGCTGGGGACAAGAGGGACGTATTGTTAATAGTGTGCTTCTGGATTCTTTCAAACTGAGCTTCTGGCTGAGACAGGTGCAAGCAGTAGAAACAGCACATCCCATAGACATCTTGGGACTAAGCCCCGGCTTTGGTCAATATGTTTTTCTGTGCTAGCGTTAGGATTTCAGAACACTGAAAAACATTTTAATATTAATTCTGCTGTGATCACAACATAACGTCTCAGACAGTACATCCATTCCTTCTGCAGAGAACAGAACCGTACATACTGTACCAGTGGAGGCTCCTCAGCGGAGGAAGGGGAGGACCATCCTCAGTGAATTTCATTACAATATAAAGTGAAACATTTAAAAATAAGTTATCCTTTTTAGATAAAACTACACTAACTATATTCACATCACCAAAAAAAGTATTAGAACACACTGTTTTTCAAAGAAGGTCTACAATAGCCTCAGCAGCACTCTGTAGGGTAGTACCATGGTGTAGTTGGAGGACAGCTAGCTTCTGTCCTCCTCTTGGTACATTGACAAAACCTAGGAGGCTCATGGTTCTCACCTCCTTCTATAGACTTACACAATAATTATGACAACTTCCAGAGGACGTCCTCCAACCTATCAGAGCTCTTGCAGCATGAACTGAAATGTTGTCCACCCAATCAAAGGATCAGAGAATGAATTTAATACTGATAGTATAAGCTGAAGCTCGCTAGCACTGCAGTACATAACATGTGGCAAGTAGTTGACTCAAAAAGAGAGAAAGACAATATTTGAACAGTTTGGGGGAAAAAATAATTTCTTCCAAAATTAAGGAAAAGCAAGAGAGAGAGAGAGCAAGATATATTTTGTAGTATAGTCAAATTGCAGATATCTAGTTTAGCTTACTCAAACACCCGACTCAAACAGAGAGGGATGCTAGCTAGCTGACTATGACTATCCAACACTGGAACTCTTCCAAGTCAAGGTAAGCTTTTGGTTTTACTAATTTATTGCCACCGAGGCCCGCCAGTGTAACTACTAAACTGATTGCTGCTGACTTCACTATACTGCATGATTGTAGTGGGTTTATTAACAACTTACTTCTAGCACGACATGACAACAATGTAGGCTGTGTAAAGCAGTTAGCAGTCATATGAAGGTTTGACTTGGAAAGGTTTTTTCAAAGACAGCTGATGTGTTATGCACTGGTCCACAAGCGAAGAGGTGAGAGGAGGAGAGAGCGCGTAGATAGATTTGAGAAGCAATTATATATATAGTACATTTGGTAAGTATTCAGACCCCTTGACTTTTCCACATTTTGTTACTTCACAGCCTTATTCTAAAATAGATTAAATTGTTTATTTTTCAAAATTTTATTTATCTTGGCAAGTAAGTTAAGAATAAATTATATTTTCAATGACGGCCTGCCCCGGCCAAACCATAACAATGCTGGGCCAATTGTGCGCCGCCCTATAGGACTCCCAATCACGGCCGGTTGTGATACAGCCTGGAATCAAACCAGGGTCTGTAGTGACGGCTCTAGCACTGAGATGCTGTGCTTAAACCACAGCGCCACTCGGGAGCCCTCATCAATCTTTTAAAAGATGATTAAATATCACATTTACATAAGTATTCAGACCCTTTACTCAGAACTTTGTTGAAGCACCTTTGGCAGCGATTACAGCCTTGAGTCTTCTTGGGTATGACGCTTGGCACACCTGTATTTGGGGAGTTTCTCCCATTCTTCTCTGCAGGTCTTCTCAAGCTCTGTCAGGTTGGATGGGGAGCGTCACTGTACAGCTATTTTCAGGTCTACAGAGATGTTCGATCGGGTTCAAGTCCGGTCTCTGGCTGAGCAACTTTAGGCCATTTAAAGCCACTCCTGTGTTGTCTTGGCTGTGTGCTTAGGGTCATTGTCCTGTTGGAAGGTGAACCTTCTCTCCAGTCTGAGGTCCTGAGCGCTCTGGTGCAGTTTGTCATCAAGGATCTCTCTGTACTTTGCTCCGTTCATCTTTGCCTCGATCCTGACTAGTCTCCCAGTCCCTGCCGCTGAGAAACATCCCCACAGCATGATGCTGCCACCACCATGCTTCACCGTAGGGATGGTGCCAGGTTTCCTCCAGACGCGAGGCTTGGCATTCAGGCCAAAGAATTCCATCTTGGTTTCATCAGACCAGAGAATTTTGATTCTCCTTTTGTCAAACTCCAAGCAGGCTGTCATGTGCCTTTGACTGAGGAGTGGCTTCCATCTGGCCACTCTACCATAAAAGCCTGATTGGTGGATTGCTGCAAAGATGGTTGTCCTTCTGGAAGGTTCTCCCCTCTCCACAGAGGAACTCTGGAGCTGTGGCAGAGTGATCATCGGGTTCCTGGTCACCTCCCTGACCAAGGCCCTTCTCCCTCGATTCCTCAGTTTAGCCGGGCGGCCAGATCTTGGAAGAGTCTTAGTGGTTCCAAACTATTTCCATTTAAGAATTATGGAGGCCACGGTGTTCTTGGGGACCTTCAATGCTGCAGACATTTTTTGCCACCCTTCCCCCAGATCTGTGCCTCAACACAATCCTGTCTCGGAGCTCTACGGACAATTTCTTCGACCACTACCTTGGGTTTAATCAAGCTGTAGAAATATCTCAAGGATTATCAATAGAAACAGGATGCGCCTGAGCTCAATTTCGAGTTTCATAGCAAAGGGTCTTATGTAAATAAGGTATTTCTGTTTTTTTTATTTTTGCTAACATTTCTAAAAACCTATTTTTGCTTTGTCATTATGGGGTATTATGTGTAGATTGATGAGGAAAACATTTATTGTATACATTTTAGAATAAGGCTGTAACGTAAAACAAAATGTGGAAAAGTTTGAATACTTTCTGAGCTGGATGTATGTGTCTGGTATGAAAGTCAACTGTACTTGCGTGTGATCAGGGGTGTGTATTCATTGCGCCGATTCTGTTGAAAAACGTTTCTTAAAGAGAACGGGGATAAATATACCTGAATTTGTCCAATAGAAACTTTTGGACTGATGATTACACCCTAGATCAGCTAGATGCAGGCAAGAGTCTGCAAGGTGGTATTTTGTGTCCCTGTCTGTCACCTTGATAGCTCAAAATTCTCTCAACCTGTGTGCATCTACGTTGTAAACGTTTATTCATCTGCTAGGTTGTAGCAACCCCATGATGAGTATAGGGAAAATTAGAGTATCATGTAGTACGCTAAACCTATCGCTGTTACATTGAGCTGGGTGAATGGAATATGAACGAGTCAGCCAATATGCTGTAATAGAAATAAGGCCATGCTCATAATTTATTTATATTTTTTAATGTTTGCCATTTTTGTCATTTTCATTGTCACTCCAATATCACATGAATACACATTAGGTAAATGTATAAAATTGCAAGACAATTAGCTTTAAAACTGCTAAATGTTCTTTGCACCACATGACAAAATGAATAGAATTACAGGAAATAAGCTTTAAATCTGCAGAATTCTCTCCACCAACAAGAGGGGTGTGAACAGTTTGTGTCATGTACAGTGCTTGTACCCACAGAAATAGAAAGGGCACGGGTTGTTCCCCAATCCTGGGAGGGGGCCCAGAGAGAAGTTTGGGAACCCCTGATCTACAGGAACGAATGGGAAGATGATGATGGATGGAGAGAGCTCACCAGTGGACACTATGTACAATAATAACAAACCAATCAGAATCCTTATCATTCTGATGATGAGAACAAACAAATGTCCTCCACTCTCATACACTGTGGTAATGACTGACTGCAGGGGATGAGTGATAATGTCTCTTAAACCTTCATGAGCCAAATCTGTCACCCATACACACTTAGGACCAGGTGACTGATTGTACAATTTTCCCTGAGGGGTGCTGTACAACAAGGGCAACGGTCGCTGCTACTCTAAAGCAGTGGTTTGACGTGCAGCAACTCACCTTATCATCAATAATCGCCAGGTCCTTGGGCTCAGTGCGGTCGATTTTCAGAACACGGTGTTTGGTTTGGGCGTGATTGCTCCCCACAAGGAAATACCTCTGTAATCAAAGAACACATGAAAGTGTGTGATTACATTACAGAATAAAGTACATCATGGATGAAACATCGAGCCTCACTCAACAGTAGGATGATAGCAGTGCTTTGGTCGATAGAAGATGAGAGAAAAGTACAATTTAAAACAGTGTTTAATACAAGACATGCTTTTCTTTTCATGCAGGACTTTTCTCACTAACACAATTAAGATGCTACATGAGTCTCTTTCTTCCGACCCTTATGTGTTTCTATATTGGTGTGAGATTTGATGTGGGGACGTCCAGTATGAACACGTTGATAGTACAGTCTGGAACTGAGTTAATTCTGTCCTGTTCTACCTATCATCTACACCTCTGTGTTGCTAATGTCTGAACACGAGTGAGCCAATGAAAGGGGCAGGGCTGACCTGAAACTCTTACAACGTAGTCAATGCTGGCTCTTCACAAAACGTGTTACTCAATCCTAGGCCGTCCTGCTGAGACCCATAGCGTTTGCACGCTTTTGTTCCAGCCCAGCATTAACACTTCTGATGCATCAAATCAAGTTGATGATCAGATTATCAGTAATTTTAGTATGAGGACCCATCTCTGTCCGTCTTCTGAATGCAGCTGCAAGTAACTTTGTGTTGTAAAAAGGTATACAGTGGGGCAAAAAAGTATTTAGTCAGCCACCAATTGTACAAGTTCTCCCACTTAAAAAGATGAGAGAGGCCTGTAATTTTCATCATAGGTACACTTCAACTATGACAGACAAAATTAGATTTTTTTTCTCCAGAAAATCACATTGTAGGATTTTTTATGAATTTATTTGCAAATTCTGGTGGAAAATAAGTATTTGTTCAATAACAAAAGTTTATCTCAATACTTTGTTATATACCCTTTGTTGGCAATGACAGAGGTCTAACGTTTTCTGTAAGTCTTCACAAGGTTTCCACACACTGTTGCTGGTATTTTGGCCCATTCCTCCATGCAGATCTCCTCTAGAGCAGTGATGTTTTGGGGCTGTTGCTGGGCAACACGAACTTTCAACTCCCTCCAAAGATTTTCTATGGGGTTGAGATCTGGAGACAGGCCACTCCAGGACCTTGAAATGCTTCTTAAGAAGGCACTCCTTCGTTGCCCGGGCGGTCTGTTTGGGATCATTGTCATGCTGAAAGACCCAGCCACGTTTCATCTTCAATGCCCTTGCTGATGGAAGGAGGTTTTCACTCAAAATCTCACGATACATGGCCCCATTCATTCTTTCCTTTACACGGATCAGTCGTCCTGGTACCTTTGCAGAAAAACAGCCCCAAAGCATGATGTTTCCACCCCCATGCTTCACAGTAGGTATGGTGTTCATTGGATGCAACTCAGCATTCTTTGTCCTCCAAACACGACGAGTTGAGTTTTTACCAAAAAGTTATATTTTGGTTTCATCTGACCATATGACATTCTCCCAATCTTCTTCTGGATCATCCAAATGCTCTCTAGCAAACTTCAGACAGGCCTGGACATGTACTGGCTTAAGCAGAGGGACACGTCTGGCACTGCAGGATTTGAGTCCCTGGCGGCGTAGTGTGTTACTGATGGTAGGCTTTGTTACTTCGGTCCCAGCTCTCTGCAGGTCATTCACTAGGTCCCCCCGTGTGGTTCTGGGATTTTTGCTCACCGTTCTTGTGATCATTTTGACCCCACGGGGTGAGATCTTGCGTGGAGCCCCAGATCGAGGGAGATTATCAGTGGTCTTGTATGTCTTCCATTTCCTAATAATTGCTCCCACAGTTGATTTCTTCAAACCAAGCTGCTTACCTATTGCAGATTCAGTCTTCACAGCCTGGTGCAGGTCTACAATTTTGTTTCTGGTGTCCTTTGACAGCTCTTTGGTCTTGGCCATAGTGGAGTTTGGAGTGTGACTGTTTGAGGTTGTGGACAGGTGTCTTTTATACTGATAACACGTTCAAACAGGTGCCATTAATACAGGTAACGAGTGGAGGACAGAGGAGCCTCTTAAAGAAGAAGTTACAGGTCTGTGAGAGCCAGAAATCTTGCTTGTTTGTAGGTGACCAAATACTTATTTTCCACCATAATTTGCAAATAAATTCATTAGAAATCCTACAATGTGATTTTCTGGATTTGTTTTCTTGATGAAAATTACAGGCCTCTCTCGTCTTTTTAAGTGGGAGAACTTGCACAATTGGTGGCTGACTAAATACTTTTTTGCCCCACTGTATGTTTAGATGTTACAACATACTCCTACCCATACTGGCATTCCAGACACCACCGCAGCCCCCACAAGGCAGGGGGGCCCACGAGCTCTGGGGCCCCATGCGCCAGTCATTGAAGTCTATTTTATTTTTTTATAAAATAGTTGACAGTAACCCTCTAAAAAGTAATTAGTACTTCAGTGAACAAATGCCGTAGTTAAGGCTACGACGGCGCGAGTGCAATGAGTGTGTTCAAAAGCACATAGACAGAGAGCCTAATGTTTCTTAGGTAGTCCTTTATGATTTTTTTTGTTGTTTAGAAAACGATTTCTCTGTAGACGCGAGAGCTACAGGGATGGTAGCTACAGGGTTGTGCTTCAAATACAGCAGTTCTGTAAAATCTTTAATTGAGTTTATCATTCACCTTAATTGCTGCCAGAGTATAATCAGATTATAATATTTAGCAGACAACAGTTCTTGAGGACTTGAACAAAAACAAAGATGTTTGCAATTTCGTTCATACTGGTGAACCGGCATTGGAGTTGTGTGGTTGTAATATCAACAGTCTCTTATCTCTGGTATATCTTGGCATGCATCATTCAAGACTAAATTTAAATTGTGTGCAGCTCCATGGACAAATAATGCACAATGTGTCAGGAAAGACTTTCTGGGTTGGCAATACTCAGTATAGAAAACAGTCGGTCCTGCAACCTGGACATACAGGCCATGGTGAAAACATTTGCACACAAAAAAAAGGAGGACTTCAGGAGACCAGGGAAGTCTCAATTTGGATCTAATTTGATTTACCTTGAATATAGCAGCCCATTTGGGTAGGCTATTAGCCGCACACAACCCACTGAGTTCAACAAAAAAATTATCCTCAAGCCAACTACTTTTTCCCTTTATTTTCTGTGTAATAAAATGAAATTTAAAGTTTATTAATAGCAGCTAGATACAGTATATAGCTATAGATCGTACACTGCATAATGAAACAACCACAAGTAAGCTATTGTTTTGAGGGTGGGCGGACTTATTTGGCATTAAAGGACTGGTTTTATGCACAATAACTTTCTATCGAAGCTGGGAGAGAGCATGAGGATGGCTCATGTCATGCAGGTTCAGGTAGCCTATACATATATACACATATATATATACACATATACATATATATACATACACATATATACACACATACATATACACACACATACAGTGCCTTGCAAAAGTATTCGGCCACCTTGAACTTTGCGACCTTTTGCCACATCTCAGGCTTCAAACATAAAGATATAAAACTGTATTTTTTTGTGAATAATCAACAACAAGTGGGACACAATCATGAAGTGGAACGACATTTATTGGATATTTCAAACTTTTTTAACAAATCAAAAACTGAAAAATTGGGCGTGCAAAATTATTCAGCCCCTTTACTTTCAGTGCAGCAAACTCTCTCCAGAAGTTCAGTGAGGATCTCTGAATGATCCAATGTTGACCTAAATGACTAATGATGATAAATACAATCCACCTGTGTGTAATCAAGTCTCCGTATAAATGCACCTGCACTGTGATAGTCTCAGAGGT